>NC_057797.1:316121344-316421344 GCF_018294505.1 Triticum aestivum
GCCCCGTCACTGCCCCTCCCTGTCGCCGGCCACCCTCTTCGACCTCCCCACGGTGAGCCCCCTCTTCCACTTCCACACCCCCTTTTTCTTTTTTTTCTTTTTTTTCTTTTCTGTTTTAGATATTATTAGGTATAGTTTTAGATAATAGATATTTTTAGATAGTTTACATATTAGGAAAGAAGAAGGAAAAAAGGAAAAATAAAAAGGGAAAGGAAGAAGAAGAAGAGGGAAAGGAAGAAGAAGAGGGAAAGGGAAAGGATGAAGAAGAAGAGCTTATGCTTGAAAACCGGGATCGGTAATAGAAGCTAACACTTGAATCTGGATCTGTTGGTTAGCTTGATCATCTGGAATATCCAGAAAAAAACTTCTTCATTTAGCTTTATTAGGAGACCCCTTTTCAGGGATTTATGTGCATTTAAAACGTGCATCTGAGAATACTTTAATACCTGAAAGAGGCAGATCACTTTCTGTACTAGAACCATGCAGAGGAAACTAATTAGCATCGATCCTGGCTCGAATGGTTCTGCCCTTCAGGAACACATTTCTCATCCGGCTTATCCAAGAGAGTTTGGCAAGCAATCAAGCGCTAGAGTGGCCTAATGTACATGTATAGGGTATCCTTTTCTTTCTTTGAAAGCAACAATTATTTATGGATTTCAACAAGCACCAGAGAAAATTTTATATTTGGGAATGCTGGCATATGGACGATTACTATTAACAAGCTCCTGAATGAGATCATGTAGAGATAGAGTTATTATTATGAATAGGATTGTCTATCCTAACATTCCAAGGAGGAGCAAATCATGCTACTATAGAAAACATGCATGCAAAGAATAGATGCAAGAAGAAGAAAAGAAGAAAAGAAGAAGAAAAAGAAGAAGAAGAAGAAGAAGAAGAAGAAGAAGAAGAAGAAGAAGATGATGATGATGATGAAGAAAAATAGGAAGAAGAACAAGAAGAATAAGAAGAACATAAGGAAGAAGAGGAAGAAGAAGAAAAGGAAAAAGAGGAAAAAAGAATAAGCGGGGAAGAAGAAGAAAAACACATGTTTTTATACTTTCTTATTTAGGGTTCCGCCACGTTTTTCAGTTTCTTTCTTTTCTTTAGTTGAATGTTTTTATACTGCTAGCTAGTTGCCTAGTTTGCAGACCGAAAGAAGTTAAAATAGTTATTATATTAAATTCAACTAAAGTCAACATTTTTGACGACTAGTGCTACTAATAAATTCAACTAGAGCCATCATATGTCCACAAGTGCATTGTTTTTTGAATGAGAAATGATAACTTGGTGTAGTTGATTATCTTCTGCTCAAAATTTCTTATGTTGTATGATAATTTTGTAAAGGTACTAATTGGTCTCTTATGCTTCTTATCAGAGATGGGGGGGAGCCGCCACCGCAGACTCCGCTCTTCCACACTAGAGTACGATTTGGATGCTTTCGAGTTCTTCAGTATCATCCACGAGGTAGGTATATAAAAGGAGAGATCTCCCCTTCACCCATCTCATTATGATAACTTTGTTGTTTGCTACTTCAATCATTGTCCCAAATTGCAGAGGCTGCCTGACACTTTTATGAACAAGCTGGGTGAAGATCCGCCAAATAATGTGAAGCCGTGACACGCCGGCAGCGGGTTTCGCAGGCTGTGGGACATGGAGTTGGTGATCAAGGAGGGCCACATGTACCTGTCTCGTGGCTGGGAGCTGTTCTACCATGCGTACGACCTGCGGTAGTGGTACTTCCTTCTCTTCAGGTACGAAGACGACACCACCATGCTCAACATGAAGGTGTTCAACACGACTATGTGTGACATGCTCTACGCTGACAACGATGATGCCAATACATTCTGCCTCTTCTTATTCCTCTACATTTGGCTTTGTCTCGGATCGATTGTTAACGGTCATTGTTGCATTTGGATAGGCAATGGGAGCAGCAGTAGCGATACTGGCTACAGCCAAAGCAACAGCAATTCTGGCTGTAGCAAAAGCAACAATGATTCTGGTTGTAGCAAAAGCAGTAGCGATTCTGGCTGCAGCAAAGACAGCAAGGAGGATGATCCGGACTGGAGTGGGGATGAAGAGGAGCAGAGTGGGCATCAGGCTGAGGATGACCTAGCGATGGTGGTGGCTGACCAAGGGCAAGAGATGGTGTTGGTTGACAATGGGCAAGAGATGGTGGTGGCTCAGGATGACCTAGCGATGGTCGTGCCTGTCCTGCCTGAAGATGGCCTCGCGATGGTGGTGGTGCCTGACAATGACCTCGCGCCGGTGGTGGCACCGGTGATCCCACAGCTGGGTCACATGACCACGCCAATTGTGGTAGAAGACTACATCCCAGTGCCTCCACCACCTCGCCGCTCTTGGTGCATCAGGCTGTGGAAAGAGAAGGAGAAGAACAATGAGAACTGAACTATGTCAGGCATGTCAGATCTCCAAAATGATCTATATATACTTAGCTTTGTTTCCTCCGAAATGACATAAGTTAGCTCTAAGTTAGATCTAATATGCTTAGTTACCTATGTTAGCTCTAATATGCTTAGTTACGTATGTTAGCTTTAATATGCTAAGTTATCTCTACTATGCTTAGTTTCCTATAGGTTAGCCCCAAAATTACTTATGTTAGCACAAAATGACCAGGTTCACATAATAAGCTTATAGTCTTCTTCTTCTTCTTCTCCAAAATGACATAAGTTATCTCTAAGTTAGCTCTAATATGCTTAGTTCACTCAAAGATGGCATAATTAGCTAGGTTGGCTCCATTTTACCTTAGTTGGCTCTAATATGATAAGTTATCTCTACCATGCTTAGTTTCCTATAGATTAGCTCCAAAACTACTGATGTTTGCACAAAATGACCAAGTTTACATTATAAGCTTATAGTCTTCTTCTTCTCCAAAATGGCATAAGTTAGCTCTAAGTTAGCTCTAATATGCTTAGTTCACTCAAAGATGGCATAATTAGCTAGGTTGGCTCCATTGTATCTAAGTTGGCTCTAATATGCTAAGTTATCTCTAACATGCTTAGTTTCCTATAGGTTAGCTCCAAAATTACTTATGTTAGCACAAAATGACCAAGTTTACATAATAAGCTTATAGTCTTCTTATTCTTCTTCTTCTTCTTCTCCAAAATGACATAAGTTAGCTCTAAGTTAGCTGTAATATACTTACTTTCCTATAGGTTAACTCCAAAATTACTTATGTTAGTACAAAATGACCAAATTGACATAATAAGTTTATAGTATTCTTCTTCTTATTATTCTTCTTCTTCTTCTTCTTCTTCTTATTCTAGTATTCTTCTAGTCTTCTTCTTCTTCTTCTTCTTCTTCATTTTCTTCTAGGTTAGCTCCATTTTACTTAAGTATGCTTACTTCTTATAGTCTTCTTCTTCTTCTTCTTCTTCTTCTTCTTCGTTTTCTTCTTCTTCTAAAATCTTGTTTATCATTTTGCTGATTTGATTTAATTCACAGAAGCTTGCATGGATGGGGTGCTTCTTTTCCAATTGAGCTTTTATTTTGTATCAATGAACTTGCATGGTTGGAACTTGTTATATGGATGGATGGATAACAGTGTTGGATGAACAATGTGAAACTTTTGTAATATGTAAGGATGGAACTATATATGTGTTGGTTATGTATGTATATATGATGAAACTTGTGTGTTGGATATGCTTGTTGTGTATATATGTGAATTGCTGTGTATATCTGTGAATTGCTGTCAAATTGAATGAATTAAATTAAAAACAGGGCTGTACAGGCTCTTTGCCATCAGCTAGCTGACGGCAAACATGCCACCTGGCAGCTACCTGTGATTCCTGGGACTGGCATGTTTGAGCACTTTGCCGTCTGCCAGCGGACGGCAAAGACCTTAGCCTATTTGTCGTCCCCTGACTGACAGCAAAGCACGCCGTTAATCCCTAATGGCTCTCACCCCACCTCACTACCGTCCACGATCCTTGCCGTCTGCTGGCCACCAACGGCGGACGGCACAATCCTTTGCCGTCTGTTTCCGGGAAGCGGACGGCAAAGAAGGTCTATGCTGGCACGTGTTCATCCGGACAGTTTGCCGTCTGCTGGCAGACGGCAAAGAAGTTTGCCATCTGCTGGCAGACGGCAAAGAAGTTTGCCATCCATGATCCACGGCTTTGCCGTCCGTCATGGCGGATGGCAAAGAAGCTGATTCCAGTAGTGTTAGCAAAAGCTTTAGTTGAAATATAACCCAAGATAACTCCAATGAAGAGATTGATGGATTTAAAACACCTCGTTCTTGACAACATGTGAATCGTGAAACAAGAATGGAAATTGTCAAGAATGATATAACGCCATCTCGAAAGATAAGTTAGAAAGAATTGCTCTTTGGAATGCAAGATGAAGAATGCTTGTACTCCTCAAAACAAAACACATGTTGAGCACCATAGTCAATTTTGAGTATAGCTTGGTTGATCATAACTTCGAGAGAAATCTGGAAGAACAATTGAAAAATTAAAAGAATCCTTGACGAACTACCATGCAGAGCCTGCATGAAGAACTCTGGTAATAAAGAATGATCAAACGAAAGGAAAGCTGAAAAGAACTTCGGTAATAAAAGGATGATAGGAAGAAAGAGAAGTTGAAAACACAAGGTGAAGCCTTGCGATTATTTAGATGGAGCTTCGCGACGAGATAATGCGGAAGAACTTGGAACTCCAGAAAAGAAAAGATGAAGCATCTCGAACAAGAAATGTGACTTGAAGAACAAGTCTGGAAAGGAGAAACTAGATCACTTGGAGGAAACAATAATAAGAAATACATTATGCGTATCCTTCATCAATTTGAATTGATGACAAGCAACAGATTTGGCATACTACTTATTTTCGTAGAAAGGATTGAGTTAGATATAGCGCAAACTTGAGAAGGTCTTCAACGAACCACTGGTAGGATTTGGGAAGAATGAATGAATTGATACGGTAACAAAGGAAGAGGAATCTCGAACGAACCACCGTAAGAATTGAAAAAGAAAGTGGCAAAGGCTCAACTCACTGGGAAGAATTGGAAAACGAGTAAAGATACTTGAGAGAATTTAGATACAAGTGAACGAAGAGATCCCGAGCTGATTTAAGAATACTTTAATGATGCACCGGTAAGATTTGGAGATGAATGGAGAAACAACAATTCAGGAGAATTGTTGAGCTAGAGTTGAAAGGTAAAAACGAATAAAATTCTGAGATGATGGGCTCCAGAGAATCAAACTGAAAAGACTCCTGAATTGCTCCGGATGGGTGAAAAGAATTCTCATGATCGAAAACAACTATGACAGGATGACATCAAGCTTGAACTAAGCATCTTGAAGAGAATGGATAAAGATTTAAGAGAAAATCTTCTTCAGTCTTCAAATGCAGAGAATGACGATGAGAAACACCACCATGAAATGTTGAGATACTCCGGGAGAATGAAAAACAAAGAGGTTGATCCAACAATGAAAAATAATTTGAAATCGATCTTGGAAAACATCAGACTGATGAGATTCATTCTTACGTCAAACTTCGAAAAGAATTTGGGAATAGCTCCGGGAAAATTAGAAGAGTCATGTAAGATCCTGGGAAAAGACTTGTGGGTTAGAGCCCACTCAAGAGAAACACCGTTGAAATGATTTTTAAGAAATATTGCACCGGTTGAATTAAATGGTCGAATGAGATAACAACCTCGAAATAACTTGAATGGATCTAGAATGGAAACATGAAGCTTTTGTCAACACTTCGGATATGAATTCGCAGAGGTGAATAAATAAGAGAGCCTTGGATAAGAAATTAACATGGGAAAATATGTGAAACAAAAGGAAGATATATGATCAACACCGAAGCTTGAATTAATCCACTAGAGAAGAAAAGAAAACAAAGAATAATAAACTTGAAGTTCCCTTAGTATCTTTCGGAGAATCATCGGATAAGAACATATAGGAAAAAATAATGGAGAGACTTCACATCAATAAGATGGATACTTGGTTAAGACATCTTAGTCCTTGAAGAAAAAGGGTGGGAGCATGGCTAAAACAAATGCAACATGGGACAGATGAAACAAACACCGTTGCAAAGAACTGATAATTGATCTCGCAAATGTTGAAATGATCGGATCCACTTGAAGAGAAGCACGCTGGTTGGAAATGAATTGGGATGACCATCCCAATGATCAAGAAGGATTAGTACCCCCACAAAATATGAGAACACCGCTTAGAAAGAGGCATGGAATCAACATTTGACTTCGAAGCAACTCGAATACCACAATCAAAACAAAACAAGGATTTGGCTTGCAGAATAAGCCGGAAACAAACATATCATAGATCCCATATCGCAGCATGTGTCTGTTGGAAAGATATCCTATGTGATACTTGAATTTCCACCTAAAAACTCCCGAAACTTTCTGGTTATGCAATCTGGTGCTGGGGATATAGGGAGGCATCATATATATCACACAACTAACAAGCCCTATGCTCCAACTATATCCATCCGTCAACACATAATCAAGAAAACTCCAGAAATCGTGTACCTCAACCTTCGAAAAGCATCCGTTATGCGAGTTATGGCAATACTCCCAAACTCCCGCCCCAGTACTGGGTAGCGTCAAGGTTATCTCACCAACAACTGCATAAAAGAGATTTTTGATGTCGGCGGGCTCAAGTATTCTAGAACTGCAACGATAAAATTATGACGACAACACCTCTAAGCTCAACTCCCCGGGACACTGCCACAACCCCTAAATGTCAGGAGGCACCAAGAACAATGTTCTCGTCACAAGAATATCAGAATGATCCCAAGATACCCGTGTGATCCTAAAACAAATCATGATATTTGAGGAGAGAAAAGTCAAAACATCTACGTCAGGAGACCTCACCAGAGTGACGAAGGGACTGAGGAGTAAAAAGATTCCTACTCTACGATATAGATTATCCTAGGACTCAAAACATTTTTGTTCTAGACTCAACAACGTCAGCGATTTGATCAAGCAGGGGGCTCCTAAGTCGGGGATGGATCTGATTACCAGCTTGTAACGCCCACGATGCGGGCTATAGCTCCCACGTGTCGAGGCATGACTTAGAGGCATAACCGCATAGTGGTTTTGTCTGAAGAAGGGTCATCTTCACAACATCCCATGTAATGAACAAGAAATGGATAAATAGAGTTGGCTTACACTGTCCACGTCACACAATATTCAAATAAGTCATACTACATTAGAGTACAATCATAGTCGGACTACGGACAACCAAATGAAAAAGGAGGATAAACCCCAATGCTAGATCACGGATCGTCCCAACTGGGCTCCACTACTAATCATCAGGAAACGGCACATCATAACGACCAAGGTCCTCGTCGAACTCCCACATGAGTTTGGTAGCATCACCAGCACTGGTACCATCGGCACCTGCAACTGTTTTGGAAGTATCTGTGTGTCACGGGGACTCATCAATATCACACCCATGAGATCGAGACTATTTAAGCTTATGGGTTGGATAAGGTAATGAGGTGGAGCTGCAACAAGCGCTAAGCAAGTATGGTGGCTAACATACGGAAATAAGAGTTAGATGAGAAGCTACGCAACGGTTGTGAAGCTAGAAGTGGTCAAGAAGTGATCTTGAAACTACTTATGTTCAAACATAACCCAAGACCGTGTTCACTTCACGGACACCGCCAAAAAGAGACCATCACGGTTACACACGCGGTTGATACATTAAAATTAAGTCAAGTGTCAAGTTGTGTAGAATCGGATATTAACAAATTCCCATCTGCCACATAACCGCAGGCAAGGCTCTCGAAAGTTTATTCCCTGCAAGGGTGTCCCAACTTAGCCCATCACAAGCTCTCACGGTTAACGAAGGATACTCCTTCTCCTAGATAGACCCGATCAGTCTCGGAATCCCGGTTACAAGACATTTCGACAATGGTAAAACAAGACCAGCAAAGCCACCCGAATGTGCCAACAAATCCTGATAAGAGCTGCACATATCTCGTTCTCAGGGCACACCGGATAGGTCAAGCAAAGAGTAAAACCTGTCCTCAAGTTTCCCCGAGGTGGCCCCGCAGGCTGCCCAGTTCGGACCAACACTCAGAGGAGCACTGGCCTGGGGGGTTAAAATAAAGATGACCCTCGGGTCTGCAGAACCCAAGGGAAAGTTATAGGTTGTTAGGCAAATGTAAAACCAAGGTTGGGCCTTGCTGGAGGAGTTTTATTCAAGGAGAACTGTCAAGGGGGTCCCATAACCCCAACCGTGTAAGGAACGCAAAATCAAGGAACATAACACCGGTATGATGGAAACTAAGGCGGCAAGAGGGGAACAAAACACAAGGCATAAGGCCGAGCCTTCGACCCTTTACGAAGTATATAGATGCATTAATTAAATAAGAGATAAAGTGATATCCTAGCATATCCATGTTCCAAGATGGAACAAACTTCAACTTCACCTGTAACTAACAATGCTATAAGAGGGGCTGAGCAAAAGCGGTAACATAGCCAAACAACGGTTTGCTAGGAAGGTGGGTTAGAGGCTTGACATGGCAATATGGGAGGCATGATATAACAAGTTTTAGGTAGCGCGACAGAGCGATAGAACGAACAACTAGCAAGCAAAGATAGAAGTGATATCGAGGGTATGGTCATCTTGCTTGAGATCCCTCAAGGAAGAAGAATGGGTCCATGAAGAAGACAAACGGACGTAGTCGAACGAATCCCATATTGGTTAACGAGAGAAGAAAACCAAAAAGAAGCAAGCCACATGGTAAACACACAAGCATAAACATGGCATGATGCACAACCAAGGATGATACATGTCCGGTTTAAATATGCATGGCATGGCAAAGTGCACAAACAAAACTACAAGTTAAGTGGAGCTCAACACATAACAAGATGCATGTTGACGAAACACCTCATTCGATTATTTAGTTCACTCCCGGTTAGGTACTCAACAATAGTAAATGTTGGTTAACATGGCAAGAGGTGAGGCAAATGCAAACTACACATCTAGACAAGTTTAAATGAGGCCAGAACAACAAACAACAATTCCGGAAGATTCCCATATGCATATTTTAGAGTTGGTATTGTTCTGCCATAAATCATAATTTAGAGTTATTAAACATGAAAAATAATGTCACCATGTTAAACTATGCATTTTTCCACCCCATTTACATATGAAGTTTATTTAAATCCGAGCTACAGTTAACTCGTTATGAATTAAATCATTTTAACATGCCAAATATGCAAATTATATGCAAACAACATTTTAAACATGGATGAAAGTTGGAAATTATGAAACTAGACAAATTCTAAGCATTTTACATATATAATATTTTTACAAATTATGCATGGTTCAAGGGGTATTAAATGCATGAAGAACAGGGGTTTTTAGTAAAATAGTAAATCCTGGGATAATTGCTAAATTCGCAGATCTGGGAAAATATGTCTATGGGCTGAAACTCCTAGAACTAGGCCAACTACTGCACGCGCTGCAGACGGGCGGGCTTCGGTGGGCGTCTCACCTCGGGCCAGATCTGCCTGCTGGTGGAGAGGGGGTGGCTGGGCCAAAGGTGCGCTGGGCCTTGGCGGTGCTGCGGATGAGGCGGCCCACAAGCGGGCGATGCACGCGAGCAAGATTGCAGCGCTCGAGCTGATGCTAGACATAGAGGAAGCAGGGGAACTTGGCGCGGCAGAATTCTCCAGCGAAGAAGCAGCGGTACCAGGAACTCTACGTGGCGGCGATTGCTTGCAGGGGAGGTCCAGGACGGCGGGATCCGGCCAGGAACGGGCGACCTAGCGGAGGCCGGCCAGATCTGGAGCGAGTGGTGGCAGCTTGAGGCGTCGGCGCGGGCAGAACACAACGAGGCCATGGCACTGCTGAGGGATGGGTTCGGGCGCTGCTGCGGGGAGCTCCTCTCCTGTGTGGCGCGGCGGGGGGACTTGGCAGCAGGGTCTTGAGGCTCCGGCAGCGAGGTTCGAAGGGGGAAGCAGGGAAGCAGCAGCGGCGACAGGGACTTGGATGGGGACAGAGCAGCAATAGGGATCTCCGGTGGCGGTGGAGCTTGGCAAGGCGGCGACCAAGCGACAAGCTAGAGGAGGTGCTCAGGTGGCTCGGCGGCTTGGCGTCCATGGGAGCTGCTGGTCGCCGGTGACATCGGGCGAGGAAGGAGGCCGCAGAGGAACATCGGTGGCCGGCCAGTGCTCGAGTCGTTGGGGCCTCGGGCGCGTGAGTCTGTGGCCGAGGAGCTCGGGATGGAGGGGTCGAGAGGGGCTCGTGATTGGTGGGTTTGGATCGGGAGGGATCCCGAGGAGAGAGTGGTGGAGGGTGAGGAAAATGAGGGAGTTTTTCTAGGGTTAGGTAGGTTTACACTGACTATATAGTAGGTGGGTTTTTGGTTAGGGCTAACCCGTCCCTCTGATCGTAATCGGGCGGTCGAGAAAAATAGGCTAGGGAGTCCAATAAATAAGATGAAGATATTTTCCGGATGTTTGGGGATGATCCGGAGCCAACGGTGATGACTGCCTGGGTCGGGTTTGGGTAAGTTTCGGACACGCATGAGGGGGGGGGTCTGTGCACAGCACAAAGAGATTCCGGATTTAAGCAAGAGGGAAAACAAAGAACAAGGTTGGTCTTGGAACGGTCATGAAAGCAAGGGGGGACGCGGCAACTACGAGCAGATGCAAGTTTTGAAAAATGACGGCAACGAAGTGCCGATATAATGCGGATGATGCAATGATGAAATTCCACAAGCAAATAAATAACAGAGCTGACACGCAAAACATGGAAGGCATTTGGAGCGCCGGTCTCGGGGCATCACACATGGCCTGGCCACCATGGCCGTGACTTGAGTGGTGCAGGGCGCCGCCTCCTCCTCCAGGGCCTTGCGCTTGGGCATGCAAGGGCAGCGGGTAGCCTGGGGGTGGCCGCTCGTGCCAGGGCCTCGTGCCCTCGTGCCTCACGACGATGCCGAGGGGGTGGGCCAATCTCTTCTTTGGCGGAACTGGCCCCCTCTCTTCACGAGGGGCCTTTCCTTTCTCAGTGGCGGAGAATCTCCTTATCGGCACCATGGATGTCACACCAAGACGGCAAAGCGAGGAGAAAGAAGAAGAAGCAAACGAAGCGGAGGAGGAGATGAGCAACAGGGGCTCCGCCCCTCTCCTCATTTATAGCCAGAAGGAGGCCAACCGCCAGCTTCCACGATCACAGGTAATGATGCTCTCTCTTCAGCATGCAGCAGGGTCACGTCAAGTCGAACGGTTGCTGAGGCAGCATGGGGAAGTGGACGCGCCCGTGTTCCACCAGTCGCCATGCGTTAGTCAAGGCCGTAGGCGGTTGGGGCCCGCGGCGCTCCGCACTTGCCCTTTGTCTTCGCCTCGAAGCCAAGCTTGAGCGCGCCTTGGGCCCGGGGGCTACTGTCGGCGTTCTGGGACCGGGGGTGCCCAGACTTGCCTGCCTGCGGGCTTGAGCGTGGCTCCATGAATGGCCTGGTACAGCCCATCTTCAGCAGCAGCTGCTCAAGACCCTCGCGAGGATAACGACACCAAGACCTCCCTCAGTGCAGGCTCACTAGGCTGGCTCCCAAGGAGCAGAGACCTCTATGCAAGGGGCACCTCGCGAGGTTCACATGACGTGAGGCATGACGAACCAAGGCCAAGCTAACGCCAGCGTGCGCAGTGTACTAGTTTCCTCTTTCGTGCTAAAGTGGAAGGTGCAGGCGAGGAATCCCGATGCATCAGGCAAAGGTTTCCATATCGGTGCAACAAGACCAAGACCAACAGGACGACAGGATGGAGGTCACCACGGAGCCCACTACAGCATCACCACCAGAGCCTTTGGCAGGCGAAGACCACCTTTTGTTAGGATAGCTTGTACTAGTTGTCCCCCTTCAAACCTAGTTGTTGTGGGATCCCATCCCGCCTAAAACATTTGGGAAGAGGACTAGGGCCTCTATAAATAGGACTAGCCACCACCATAGGGAGGGGGAGACCCACCTTGGATCGGATCCATTCCATCCTCACATCCAGAACTAGCCAAGTTCAAGAACATGTCTCCTCCTGAGGCTGTTCGTCCATTCTACTAGTTCATCCTTAGCCCGTGAGGCAATCCACCAACACCACACTGGAGTAGGGTATTACACCGCAGGTGGCCCAAACCAGTATAAACCCTTGTGTCTCTTGATCCTTGGGTTCGTCGAGGTAGGCCGTGAGATCGTTGAGCGAGCAAACTAGGGAGAGAGTGTTCTTCGTGCGCACCCCAGAGTTCGAACCTCAAGGGTTAGCCAGAACCAGCAATCCGACACAAGGTGTGCGACAACAACAGGGGTCGGGAAGGGGTTTCAGGGTCTCTCCTATGGGTTTGCCTCGTGTGCGGTGTTCCTGGTGGACACGTGATCGAGTAGGGCGCCTGGTCGAGTTGGGTTCGGCCTCGGTGTGCGTGCGGCATGGCTGCGCGGTGTCCGGCTCGATGGAGAGAACGAACAGGGGCGCGTGACCCGCTGTTAGCGGCTGAGGTGAGGGGTGGGCTGGCGGCGGCGTACTGCTTCGGGAGAATTGGGCTGGGAAGGGGAGATGGATGGGCCGCAGTGCAGCGCTGCGTGCTGCTTTGTCTTTGTTTTTTTGTTTTTTAACAAAAAACCACAACAGTTAAATAACTAAAATAAAGACACCAGGATAACATATAAATAAAAAATACATAGACACCAGGATAACATTATACATAGACACTAATATAAACTACAGGAACACTAGTTCCTACTGTAATGCAATTTTCAAAAATAGTTTTTATGCAATAGGCCAAACATATCAGATGAACTAGAAATAATATTCTAGACATTATGAACATTTTGAAAATAGGGGAGAAGTCATGTTATCTCCACTCCAATAAATTGCCTTTAGTTGCATAATGATTTGAATATTCTGAAAAAGAAAATGATGCCATAGAAATTTGAGATGCATATGAATGTTCTAATAACATACTAATTTAGGAAAATTGGGATGTTACAAACCTGCCCCCCCCTCAAGATGGGTCTCTCCCTCGAGATTCGGGTTGGCTAGCAAATAGGTGTGGGTGATCCTACCTGAGATCTTCCCCTCATTCCCAGGTAGCTTCCTAATCTATGTGATGATCCCACAGGACCTAGCATAACTTGATTGTCTTGGGGCAAGTAACTCTCTCTGCTATCTCCAGAATCTTAATAGGCTTCTCCTCATATGTCAATTCACTCTCCAGCTGAATTCCCTCGAGTGGCACCGTATCCCTCAATGGAACATCCATCACCATCTCTGCATGGCGCTTCTTCAACTTGGACACATGGAACACAATATAAACTCCAGACAAAGATTCAGGCAACTCCAGCTGATAAGCTACCTCTCCTCTATGCTCCAAGATCTTGTAAGGCCCCAGAAAACGTGGTGCTAATACCTTTGATTCCAAATATCTTAATTCCATGAAGTGGTGAAACTGGAAGGTATGCACGGTCTCCTACCTCATATGTCACCTCCTTACGTTTTGCATCTGCATAACTCTTCTGTCTGGAATGTGCTATCTTCAGCCTATCATGAGTCAGCTTGACCTTCTCCCCATCATCTCTGATCAAGTCTGGTCCAAAGAACTGGCACTCTCCAACCTCATCCCACATAAATGATGCTCTGCACTTCCTACCATACAATACCTGAAAGGGTGCCATCTACATACTAGCCTGATAACTGTTATTATATGAGAACTCTGCATAAGGTAAATTATCATCCCAACTGGACTCATAGTCCAAAGCACTAGCTCTCAACATATCCTCCAAAATATGATTTACCCTCTCTGCTTGCCCATCTGTCCGTGGATGGAAAGATGTACTGAACTCCAGCCTGGTGCCCAAGGATTCATGCAACTGACGCCAAAATTTGGATGTCAACTGAGTACCTCTATCAGACACTACCTTCCTTGGAACTCCGTGCAGACAAACAATTTTAGACATATAAATCTTTGCTAGCTGAGCACTGGAATAAGTAGTTTTTACCGTGATGAAGTGAGCAAGTTTAGTTAAACGATCAACAACTACCCAAATAGAATCATAACCTGATCGAGTCTTGGGTAAACCTGTAATGAAGTCCATACCAATCCCATCCCACTTTCAATCAGATATAGGCAATGGCTGTTACAAACCTATTGGTGTGTAATGTTCTGCTTTAACTCTGTGGCACACATCACATGTGTAACATCCCGGATGTAACATTCCATAATTGTAACTCCAACTCTTGCCATTTCCGGCCATGTTATATTTCATATCCTCCGTGGTTGGGTTTTGTCTTTGTTTTGCAATTTGGTCATGTCATGCATTTGATATCATGTCATCATGTGCATCTCTTTTGCATTCGTGTTCGTCTCATGCATCCGGTCATTTTCCCCGTTGTCTGTTTCAGAATCCAACACTCACGCATGCACCCATTGCACCCCTCAGATCTCGTTTCGTGAGCGGAAGAAAAACGTTCTCGGAATGCACCGAGATTTGTCGAGTGGCCTTGGTACATCACCGTTAGGCCACCTATCAAATCTCGTTCCATTTGGAGGTCGTTTGGTACCCCAACGGTTAACCATGTAACCGCCAAAACCCCTCTCTTTTTGCAGCCCACCACCCCTCCAAAACAGCCCACTAGCCCATCTAAACCCACTCCATGCTCTTTGCCGTTGGATCACAATCGTGTGGGCGAAAACTGCACATCATTTGGACTCTCCTAACTCCCTCTACCTATATAAACACCTGCTCCCGTCCAAATCTGGGTCCAAAACCCTAGCTCCCCCTCTCCAGCCGCCACCAGACACGTCCGCCACCGCGCCCGGACCAACCAGGGGCCACCACGTGGCGCGCCGACCACTCCACTGCGCCCCTCCACCGCTGGCACGCCGAATCCCAGGGTAGGCCCTCCCCAGCCAGCTCGCCCGCGCCGCCGCCGGCCTCCTCTCTCTGTTCTCGCGCCGCCGGCCCGCCTGGCCCAAGGCAGGCCCACCCGGGCCCGAGAACACCGTCGCCCACCCCGCGCGCCTTACCGCCCTGCCGCCATCACCGCGCCGCCGCCTGCGCGCCTCGTCGCCCTGCCGCTGTCGCCACGCCGCCGCCAAGCCGTCCTGCTACCATCGTCACGCCACCGCAAGCAGCACCGCCGCCGGAGCCCCTCCGCCGCCTCCTTCCGGTCAGATCCGGACAGGACCGGAGCTTCCCCGCCCGACCCGCCAACCCTCGCATCGCAAGACTTCTCCGAGCTCGCCGGAGTTGACTCGCTTCGCCTGCCACGCGAAGAACCCTAGATTTGAGGTTGACTTTTTCTTCCATGTCCCGGTACATTTCATCTCATGTGTGCCTCTTTGACCTTCCATAACTCCATGCTCATGGCTGCGTTTTGCGTGCATGATATACCGAACTGTTCGTCTCGTGATGCTCTACATGCTATTGTCTTTTGCATGCATGTTACTGTCCATATTGATGCCTAATCTTCGTTGCAAAAGTGCTAAATGATGTTATCTGCTGGGAACTATCATAACTTGCTGATTTGTCTTTTTCAGAGCATTTTGTGTGCATATCTTTTGAGCATCATGTCTACATGTTTTAGGGGCATCTTCATGCCATCTTTACAGTTGTGCAATCTTTTTTGTTTTTATGTGCCCTGTGGTGACTAGCACAAGCATGCAAATTAGGCCACTTGATGTTGCTGTTTTCAGCTACTTAGTTTTTTCTACTAAGTATTTTCCTATTACATTATGTTGCTATGTTGACTTGTTGCCACAAGCAAATCCATGCATATTTTGATGAAGTTCAGTAATTGTGTTTTAAACATATGTTTATGCTCTTTACATTCATGCCTCTGGTTGTAATTATGGGGTACTGTAGCTTGTCATTACCATGCTCTCCTCTTGCTAAATATTATTATTGTCAGTTTGTTAACGGGAAGTGCATTTTTGCCATGTGGTTTGCTAGTGATACATGCACCCTATGACTATGCTATTGTCATTTTCAGCTAGATAAATGTGTCTTCTTACTGTTGGTAGCCTTGTGATGCCATGTAATGCTTCGTGGTGAGTGGCACAAGCTCGCAAAGTTGCTATCATGAATCTGTTTCTACCATGCCCTGTTTTTCTACCAAGTCTGAATCTGTTCATATCACTTGCCATGATTGCATTAATTCTACCATCTTTTCTGTGCATCTTTTCTCAAGTTCAGTAAGGGAGTTCTTTTCATTGCCTTTAGTACTAGCATGCCATGCTCAAGTTTGCCATGTTATGATCCTATACCATGTAGTTTACTAGCTCTAAACATTTCTATCTGATGTTGTTTATGCCATGTTTAATATTTTCACTATGTCTGTGAAACTTTTGTCATTTACATTTTTGCCATGCTATTTTAGACTTGTTCTAGTGAGTTCTAGCAGGTGCTCAATGTTCATGATTTGTAGAGATTCACTTTTACTCTAGTGGCCTGTGATTTGTTTTTATGTTGGAGTGTTGTAGCATATTTTCATGATGCATCTTAAGTGCTATGTTGCTGTTAAGAATATTTTTACCTTGTTCTTGTTTTGCTCATCATTTGCAAACCGTGCATCCGTTTCCTGTGATCTTTATACCGATTTCGACCGAAATCTCCTAACCTTTCCAGTGGCATGCTTGGTTTGCCAATTTGATGCCATGATCATCTTTTCCCTTCAGGAGTACCCATATGCATTGCACATTATATCTTGCATCCCATGCCATGTCTTGCATCATGTTGCTTGCGCATTGCACCGTGATTGATTATTGTTTCGTTGTTTGTGTTCTTGCTTTGGGTAGAGCTGGGAGACGAGTTCGTGAACAAGGATCCTGTCGAGTATGTTTACGAGGAGCAAGCTTTTGACAACCTTGAGAACTTTGCAGGCAAGATGATCATTACCCCCAATATGACTTCTGTCTGTGCTTGCTAGTTGTTCATTTTATTGCTATGTCGCGCTACCTACCACTTGTTTATCAAGCCTCCCATATTGCCATGTCAAGCCTCTAACCCACCTTCCTACCAAACCATTGTTTGGCTATGTTATCGCTTTTGCTCAGCCCCTCTTATAGCGTTGCTAGTTGTAGGTGCAGTGCACGTTGTTCCATGTTGGAACATGGATCTATTGGGATATCACAATATCTCTTATTTAATTAATGCATATATATACTTAGCAAAGGTAGGAAGGCTTGGCATTTTTCTCGGTGTTTTGTTCCACTCTTGCCGCCTTAGTTTCTGTTAAACCGGTGTTATGTTCCTTAATTTTGCATTCCTTAAGCGGTTGGGGTTATGGTACCCCCTTGACAGTTTGCTTTGAATAAAACATCTCTAGAAAGGCCCAACCTTGGTTTTACCATTTGCCTAATAACAACTAAAATTTTCCTAGGGAGTAATTAACCTGAGGATTTTTAATCAACCTGCCCGGGCCACTGCTCCTCTGAGTGTTGGTCCGAACAAGGCAGCTTGCGGGGCCACCTCGGGGAAACTCGAGTGATGGTTTTACTCGTAGCTTGTCCCATCCGGTGTGCCCTGAGAACGAGATATGTGCAGCTCCTATCGGCATTTGTCGGCACATTCAGGCAGTCTTGATGGTCTTGTTTTACCATTGCCGAAATGTCCTGTAACCGGGATTCCAAGACTGGTCGGGTTATTCCGGGAGAAGGAATATCCTTCGTTGATCGTGAGAGCTTGTGATGGGCTAAGTTGGGACACCCCTGCAAGGTATACACTTTCGAGAGCCATGCCCGCGATTATGTGGAAGATGGGAATTTGTTAATATTCGGTTGCAGAGAACGTGACACTTGACTAAATTAAAATACACCAACCACTTGTGTAACCGTGATAGTCTTTTTTTGACGAGGTTCGGGAAGTGAACATGGTTGGGTTATGTATGAACGTAAGTAGTTCAGGATCACTTCCTGATCACTTCTAGCTCTACGTTCGTTGTGTAGTTTCTCATCTTACTCTTGTACTCCTAAGTTGGCCACCAAATTTTCTTAGAGCTTGGTGCAACTCCACCTTATAACCACATGCTACCCTTAAGCTTAAATAGTCTTGATCTTGCGGGTTTTGAGACTGATGACTCCTGGTGACTCATAGATACTACCAAAATAGTTGCAGGTGCCGATGATAACACTGCAGGTGATGCCACTAAGCTCAAGTGGGAGTTCAACGAAGATCTTGGCCATTGCTATGTTTCCTTTCCGGATGATCAGTATTGATGCCCAGTTGGGATGATCGGGATTTTGCATTTGGGGTTGTCTTCCTTTCATTTGTATTCATCTGTAGTCGGAGCTTGTGTGTACTCTGTTTAATGTATGAATTATTTGATCATTGTGTGATGTGGCAATTGTACGCCAACTATTTACTTCCTTGTTCTTGTACATGGGATTGTGTGAAGATGACCCTTCTTGCGATAATACCAAAATGCGGTTATGCTTCTAAGTCATGCCTCGATACGTGGGAGATATAGCCGCATCTTGGGTGTTACAAGTTGGTAATCAGACCCATCCCGAATTAGGAGCCCCCTCTTGATCGAACCGCTAATTTTATTGATTCTAGATCAAAATTGTTTTGAGTCTTAGGATTATATATCGGAGAGTAGGATTCTTTTTACTCCTCAGCTCCCTTCGTCACTCTGGTAAGGACTCCTGATGTAGATGTTTCGACTTTCCTCTCCTCATTTTCACTAAAAAAATAGGATCACATGGGTATCTTGTGATCGTTCCGGTATTCTTGTGACGAGAACATTCTTCTTGGTTCCTCCTGACATTTAGGGGTTGTGGTAGTGTCCCGGGGAGTTGAGCTCCGAGGTGTTGTCGTCACAATTTTATCGTTGCAGTTCTGCAATACTTCAGTTCGCCGACATCGAAAATATCTTTTATGCAGTTAGTGGTAAGATAACCTCGACGCCACCTAGTACTAGGGAGGGAGTTCGGGAGTATTGTCACAGCTCGTATAACGGATGCTTTTCGAATGTTGTGGTACATGATTTCTAGAGTTTTCTTGGTTATGTGTTAATGGATGGATACAGTTAGAGCATAGGGCTTGTTAGTTGTGTGATATATATTGTGCCTCCCTGTATCCCCAGCACCAGATTGGATAGCCAGAAAGTTTCGGGAGTTAATATGTGGGAATTCAAGTAGCTCTTAGTTATTCTTCCGGTGGATAATTGGTATGGGATTGGGTGATCCTTACCACTTATTTGTTCCAGTCGTTCCTTGTTGTTTGTTTCATAAATCTCTGTTCAAGTGCCTTCTCAACTTAATGGTCATGTATTGTTAAGTTTGGAATTCATTCGTTCTATCTCTGTCCGAATGTTTATTGTGAAGACTTGATGTTGCAATTTCTATCCATTGATTCAGCTTGTCTATCTGTCTATCATGGTTCTATCGGATGTCACCCTCTTTAGGATGGCTCCTCCAACGTGTCTGAATCCGTAACGCAATGATGGGGATCAAGCGAACCCTCCACCTCCGCCACCTCCTCCGCCTCCGGAGGCATGGCAAGCTGTCATGGCGGCCACCAACGCCAATACCCAGATGCTTTTGCAACTCTTGCAAGAGCGCAACCAAGGCCAAGGCAACCAAGGAAATCAAGGCCAAGGGAAATTCAACAACCAGCCTCAGTTTACTACCGTCAACCAGTTTCTTGCAAATCCGCCAAAGTCTTTCAGCGATTGTGCCGAGGCCATGGACACCGATGATTGGCTCGTGGACATCAACAAGCATTTTGAATGTAGCAATGTCAGGCCTGAGGACTACGTCAAGTTTGCTTTTTTCAGCTCAAGGACCAAGCAGCTGATTGGTATCAGCAGTACAAAGATTCCAGAGGGGGATAGAGTGATTACATGGGATGATTTCTGCCGGGACTTCCGAGCTCATCACATTCCTACAAGTGTTTTCGAGAGAAAGCATGAGGAATTCCGCAATCTCATGCAAGGAAGCATGTCCGTGTATCAATAGAACATCCAGTTTCAGAAGCTTGCTCGCCTCGCAAGGCAGGACGCTACTAACGAAAAGAGCATGATCTATCACTCCAGGGGTGGCCTTGGAGAGGATCTGCAGTTAGCTCTAGTTCTTGTTGAGCCTACATAGTTCGATCAGTTCTACAACATGGCCCTCAAGCAAGAGCTGCTCAACTCAAGTGTGAGGCTTCAAAGAAGAGAATCAGGGATGTAGTCCAGTCTTCTTCTTCCTCACAAGTGGCAGCTAAACAACAGAAGTTCTGGCTTCCTCTGCCTCCTCCGTATCATAAGCCCTACCAGCATAAGAACAAAGGTGGCCATGGTTCTTCCCACCGACCCAACCCAGGCTATCAGAACAAGTCTCAGACTCAGGCCCCGAGGACAGGTGGTCCTCCTCCTCCTTATGATCGTCCTCTCTCAAAGGTTACTTGCAAAAAGTGTGGTCAAAAATGTCACTATGCAAACTAGTGCTTCAACCAAAGGCGCCTTCCGCATCCTCCTCCAGTTTTGAGGTCTTCAAGCAATGTAGTTGTCAAGCACAATCCCGTGTCTGCAAGGGTGAACATGATGAATTCAGCTCAAGCCGAGGATTCTTTAGAAGTGATCATGGGTAACCTCCCAGTTAATGATATTCCTGCAAAAGTTTTATTTCATTCTAGTGCATCACATTCTTCCATGTTGTATCCATTTGCATCGAAGCACAATTTTGACACAGAGGCATTACCTAGAGCATTGCAAGTTGTTTCTCCGACTAAGCATTTGAGCTCTAGTATGTTGGGTCCGAATGTCGATATCACGATGGGCAATTATAAATTTCTGGCTTTCCCAATTGCTCTTGGCGACTCTGATATTGATCTCATTCTCGGCATGGATTGGGTTTCTAAGCACAAGGCCTTTCTTGATTGTGCTGCCAGGGCGATTAAATTGACACACTCTTCTGACGATGTGATCATCTATGGCGCTCGTGATGAAACCATTCGGTTATTCTCTCTCAATGAGATGGGCGAGGTAGACGCTATTTCTCAGATCCCAGTTGTTTGTGAGTATCAAGATGTCTTTCCAGAAGAGCTTCCGGGTATGCCTCCTCACCGGCCAGTGGAGTTCGTTATCGATCTTGAGCCCGGTACAGAACTCGTTTGCAAGTGCCCATACAAGCATGGGCGGAAAGAGATGAAAGAATTGAAGAAACAGCTCGATGAACAAGAGCATTTGGGTCTGATCAGACCAAGTTCATCTCTATGGGGTTGTGGTGTTCTTTTTGTCCAAAAGAAGGATGTCACGGACCGACTTTGCATCGATTACCATCCATTGAACAAGAAGACAATCAAGAAAAAGTACCCACTTCCCAACATCAATGAGCTATTTGAGCAACTCAAAGGTGCAAAGGTGTTTTCCAAGCTTGACCTCCGTATGGGTTATCATCAGATTCGCATTCGTGAAGATGATATCCCTAAGACGGCATTCAAAAAAAAGCTTTGGTTCTTATGAATATATTGTCATGTCTTTCGGGCTTGTCAATGCCTCTCCAACATTCTCTCGTGTGATGAACTTCATCTTCAACCCCTACACAAATGAATTCGTCCTGGTGTATCTTGATGATATCTTGGTGTTCTCCAACAATAAGAAGGATCATGCCAAACATTCGTGATTGGTGCTCGACAAGATCAAAGAGTATCAATTCTATGCAAAGTTCTCCAAATGTGAGTTTTTGGATTGATGAAGTTTTTTACCTTGGTCACATCATCTCCACCAAGGGCATTGCTGTTAATCCAGAGAAGGTCTCTTCAATTGTGAATTGGGAGCCACCTCAAAATGTTAAGCAGCTCCACAGTTTCCTTGGGCTTGCAAGCTATTGCTGAAGATTTGTTGAGAATTTCTCAAAGATTGCTAAGCCTCTTTCCAACCTCCTCCATAAGCATGTCAAGTATTCCTGGACTCCTGAGTGTGATGTTCCTTTCAACACTCTCAAAGAGAAACTTGTCACAGCTGCTATCCTAACTCCTCCTGATGAGTCCAAGCCACACGAGGTTTTCTGTGATGTCTCGTTGCAAGGTCTCGGTGCCGTGTTAATGCAAGAGAAGAAAGTTGTGGCCTATACTTCTTGTCAGTTGAATCCAAATGAAAGGAACTACCCCACTCACGATATTTAGTTGCTGGCAGTTGTCCATGCATTAATAACATGGAGACATCTCTTGTTGGGAAGACAAGTGGACATTTTTGCCGACCAAAAGAGCCTCAAATATATCTTCACTCAACCCAACCTCAACCTCCGGCAAACTTGTTGGGTCAAAATGATTCAAGAGTACAATCCAAGAATTGAATACACTCCAGGCGAGGCGAATGTGATTGCAGATGCTTTGAGCAGAAAGGCTTATCGCAATAGCTTAATTCTCAAGCCAGTCCAACCGGATCTTTGTGAAGCTTTCCGCAAGCTCAACCTCTAAGTTGTTCCTCAAGGTTTTCGTGCCAAACTTCAAGTAACTCCAACTTTGGAAGACTAAATTCATGAGGCACAACTCCTTGATACCATGGTGAAGAAGGTGAATCATGGTGTTGCCAAGGGCTTACCCACATACAAGTGCTATTGCATTGATGATAGAGACACTTTATTCTTCGAGGACCGGATTGTGGTTCCCAAAGGTGATCTAAGGAAGGTCGTAATGAACGAAGCACACAATGCTCTTCTTTCCATTCATCCAGGCAGTTCGAAGATGTACCATGACCTCAAGCAATCATATTGGTGGACTCGAATGAAGCGAGAGATTGGTCAATTCGTGAATCAATGTGATGTATGTCGAAGGGTGAAAGCAGAACATCACCCACCAGCTGGTCTCCTCCAACCTATTGCTATTCCAAAATGGAAGTTTGATCATATCGAAGTGGACTTTGTCACTGGCTTTCCCAAGTCCAACCTGGGAATGATGCTATCTTCACTATCATTGACAAGCTTACTAAAGTGGCTCATTTCCTTCCAATCAAAGAATCTATCATGGCAGCTCAGTTGGCAAAGCTATACACCTCCAGAATTGTCTCATTGCACAGAATTCCGCAATTGATCTCTTCAGACCGCAGAAGCATTTTCACCTCCAAATTCTGGGACTCCTTTTAGAAGGCCATGGGCACCAACATTCGCTTCAGCACGGCTTTCCATCCTCAAATAAGTGGACAAGTCAAGAGAGTCAATCGAATCCTCGAAGACATGCTCAGATCTTGTGTCATCTCTTTCGGTATGAAGTGGGACGATTGCCTCCCATATGCCGAGTTCTCCTACAACAACAACTTCCAAGCAAGTTCGGGCAAGGCCCCATTCGGAATTCTATATGGCAGAAAGTGTCGTACTCCTCTCAATTGGTCCAAGACTGGTGAACTCCAACTTCTTGGCAATGACTTGATCACAGAAGCTGAAGAACTGTGTAAAGTCATCCGTGAAAATCTCAAAGCCACGCAATCGTGCCAAAAGAGTTACTATGATAACAAGCACCATGAGTTGGCTTTTGAGATCGGAGACCATGTCTATCTCCGCTTCTCCTCCCATGAAAGGCACTCAACGCTTCGTTATCAAAGGGAAGCTTGCCCAAGATATGTGGGTCCTTTCAAGATCATTGGCAAAAGAGGCGACCTCACCTATCAACTTGAGCTTCTGTCCAACTTCTCAAATGTGCATGATGTCTTTCACGTGTCACAGCTTCGCAAGTGCTTCAAGACACCGGAGCGCACTATCAACTTCGAAGAGATTGACCTCCAAGAATACTTGTCTTATCATGAGCATCCAGTTGCCGTTCTTGAAGAAACCGAGCACAAAACTCGCAACAAGTCGATCAAATTCCTGAAAATTAAGTTGTCTCACCATTCCGACCGAGAAGCTACATGGGAGCGCGAGGATCACCTCAGTTCCGAATATCCAAAGTTCTTTCAGTCCTAGATCTTGGGTCGAGATCCTCTTGTAGTGGTGCAGAGTTGTAATGTCCCGAATGTAACATTCCATAATTGTAACTCCAACTCTTGCCATTTTCGGCCATGTTATATGTCATACCCTCGGTGATTGGGTCTTGTCTTCATTTTGCATTTTGATCATGTCATGCATTTCATATCATGTGCATCTCTTTTGCGTTCGTGTTCGTCTCATGCATTCGGTCACTTAACCCGTTGTCCGTTTCGAAATCCGACACTCACACATGCACCCATTGCACCCGTCAGATCTCGTTTCGTGAGCAGGAGAAAAATGTTCTCAGAATGGGCTGAGATTTGTTGAGTGGCCTTGGTACATCACCGGTAGGCTGCCTGCAAATTTTGTTCTATTTGGATTTCATTTGATACCCCAATGGTTAACCATGCAACCGTCGAAACCCCTCTCTCTTTGCAGCCCAACACCCCTACAAAACAGCCCACTAGCCCATCTAAACCCCCTCCATGCTCTCCATCGTTGGATCACGATCGTGTGGGTGAAAACCGCACCTCATTTGGACTCTCCTAGCTCCCTCTACCTATATAAACACCTCCCCCGTCCAAATCCGGGTCCAAAACCCTTGCTCCCCCTCTCCCGTAGCCACCGGACACGTTCGCCGGCACCGGATGCGTCCGCCGCTACACCCGAGCCAACCAGGGGCTGCCACGTGGCACGCCGGCCTCTCCACCACAGGCCCGCCGAAGCGCCGGGAAGGCCCTCCCCGGCCTGCTCGCCCGCGCCACCGCCACCCGCACGCCGCCGCCCTTTTCTCTCTCTCCTCGTGCCGCCGTCCGCCTGGCCCAAGGCGGGCCCGCCCGGGCCCGAGAGCACCGATGAATCCCCCCACGCGCCTCGCTGCCCTGCCGCCGTCGCCACGCCGCCGCCCGCGCACCTCGCCACCGCCCGCACGCCTCGCCACCCTGCCACCATCGTCGCGCCGCCGCTGAGCCGCCCTGTCACGGTCATCATGCCGCCGCCGGAGCCCCTCCGCCGCGTCCTTCCGGTCAGATCTGATAGGGACCGGAGTTTCCCTGCCACGGATCCACCGCCCCGCGCCTCGCTGGACTTCCTCGAGCTCGCCAGAGTCGCCTTGGTTTGCGTGCCATGCGAAGAACCCTAGATCTAAGGTTGACTTTTTCTTCCAAGTCCGAGTATATTTCATCTCATGTGTGCCCCTTTGACCGTCCTTAAGTCCATGCTCGTGGCTCCGTTTATTGTGCATGATATACCAAAATGTTTGTCTCGTGATGCTCTACATGCCAGTGTCTTTTGCATGCATGTTACTATCCATATTGATGCCCTAATCTTTGTTGCAAAAGTGCTAAATGATGTTATCTGCTAGAAACTATCATAACTTGTTGATTTGTCTTTTTCACAACATTTTGTGTGTATGTATTTTGAGCATCATGTCTACATGTTTTAGGAGAATCTTCATGCCATCTTTACAGTGGTGCAATCCCTTTTTATGTGCCCTATGGTGACTAGCACAAGCATGCAAAGTAGGCCACATGATGTTGCTGTTTTCAGCTACTTAGTTTTTTCTGATAAGTCTTTTCCTATTACATTATGTTGCTATGTTGACTTGTGGCCACAAGTAAATCCATGCATATTTTGATGAAGTTTAGTAAGGGTGTTTTGAAGATATGCTTATCCTATTTCCATTCTTGCCTCTCGTTGTAATTATCGGGTACTATAGCTTGTCATTACCATGCTCTCCTTTTGCTAAATATAATTGTTGTTAGTTTGTTAACATGAAGTACATTTTTGCCATGTGTTTTGCTCGTGATCCATGCACCGTATGACTTTGCTATTGCCATTTTTAGCTAGATAATTGTGTCTTCTTACTGTTGGTAGCCTTCTGAGGCGATGTAATGCTATGTGGTGAGTGGAACAAGCTTGCAAAGTTGCTATCATGAATCTATTTCTGCCATGCCATGTTTTTCTACTAAGTCTGAATATGTTCATATCACTTGCTATGTTTGCATTAATGCTATCATCTTTTTTGTGCATTTTTGGCTCAAGTTTAGTAAGGGAGTTTTGTTCATTGCCTTTAGTACTAGCATGACATGTTCAAGTTTGCCGTGTTATGATCCTGTAGCACATAGTTTACTAGCTCTAAACATTGCTACCTGATGTTGTTTTGCCATGTTTAGTATTTTCACTAAGTCTGTGAAACTGTTGTCATTTGCATTTTTGCCATGCTGTTTTAGACTTGTACTAGTCAGTTCTAGCTGGAGCTCAGTGTTCATGATTTGTAGAGCTTCACTTGTAATCCACTGCCATGTGATCTGTTTTTATGTTCGAATTTTTAGCATATTTTCATGATGCATCTTAAGTGTTATGTTGCTGTTAAGCACAGTTTTACCTTGTTCTTGTTTTGCTCGTCATTTGCAAACTGTGCATCCGTTTCTGGTGATCTTTATATCGATTTCGACCGAAATATCCTCACCTTTCCAGTGGCATGCTTGGTTTGCCAAGTTGATGCCATGATCATCTTTTCCCTTCTAGAGTACCCATATGCATTGCACATCATATCTTGCATCCCATGCCATGTCTTTCATCATGTTGCTTGTGCATTGCACCGTGATTGATTGTTGTTCCATTGTTTGTGTTCTTGCTTTGGGTAGAGCCTGGAGACGAGTACGTGAATGAGGATCCCGTCGAGTACATTTACGAGGAGCAAGCTTTCGACAACCCTGAGAACTTTGCATGCAAGATGATCATTACCGTCGATATCACTTCTATCTTTTCTTGCTAGTTGTTCATTCTATCGCTATGTCGCACTACCTACCGCTTGTTTATCAAGCCTCCCATATTGCCATGTCAAGCCTCTAACCCACCTTCCTAGCAAACCGTTGTTTGGCTATGTTACCGCTTTTGCACATCCCCTCTTATAGTGTTGCTAGTTGCAGGTGCAGTGCAGGTTGTTCCATGTTGGAACATGGATATGTTGGGATATTACAATATCTCTTATTCAATTTATGCATCTATATACTTGGCAAAGGGTGGAAAGCTTGTCCTTTTGCTCGGTGTTTTGTTCCACTCTTGCTGCCTTAGTTTCTGTCATATCGGTGTTATGTTCCTTGATATTGCGTTCCTTACGCGGTTGAGGTTATGGGACCCCGTCGACAATTCTCTTTGAATAAAACTCCTCCAGCAAAGCCCAACCTTAGTTTTACCATTTTTCTAATAACACCTAAAATGTACCGAGGGAGTAATTAACCCGAGGATTTTTAGTCAACCCCCGGGCCAGTCCTCCTCTGAGTGTTGGTCCAAACCAGGCAGCCTGCGGGGCCACCTCGTGGAAACTCGAGGGTTGGTTTTACTCGTAACTTGTCCCATCCGGTGTGCCCTGAGAGCGAGATATGTGTGTTGACACCTGATTTTGGCAAGATACAGATTGCAATGAATATGGTCTCGAGTGAATTGGTTTTCAGCATGAAAAGATTCACGTCGCCGAGTGGAACCACTTTGATGTTTCGGTTATATTCATTCAACATTATCTTGCGGACCAAAACTATACTCTGAGTGGCATAATTCAATGTTCCGAGTGGTTTCTAGCCAATCATGTCTTCAAGATGACCTCGGATGAAGGATCATTCTTAAGGAATTGTCTTCGTCTCGTCGAGGCAATTGATTTTGATATATAAATCATCTCAATTCGAGTTCATATGCAAAACTTAGAGGCAATACACTGCAGACCGAACCTCAACGGAAATATGGCGCGAGGTGCTAGACACTTGTCTGATGGGTTGCGCTAGTAATTCGGCCATCAAGACGGCCTTGAATCGAAAAACCTTCAACACGGAAAAGTTTCGTCTCGTCGAGCCGATCGATTTTCATATATAATTCTTCTCAATCCAAGGTCGTATGAGGCCTAGAGAGACAAATCAAGATCGGGCTATGTTTTCAGTCGGAAATCTGAGTGAAAAATTTACCATCCGAGTGAAAGTTTACGGTCGAGTGAAAATTTACCGGTCGAGTGAAAGTTTTCTGACCGGATGAACTTATTATTATCGAAGTGGAAATATGATCATCCGAGTGAAATTGTCGTCCAGGTGAAAATATTCCGAGTGAAAAGATTATCATCGGGACGAAAACTTGCCGATTGAATAAAATAGTGCCTTCCGAGTGGAAATATAGTCATCCGAGTGGAAATATAGTCATCCGAGTGGAAATATAGTCATCCGAGTGAAAGATTGTCTTCGGAGTGAAAAAGTCCAATCGGACGATCCGAGTGAAAGTATCTAATATCCGGGTGGATGAGCTCAAGTCCGAGTGAAATTGAACATGTGCTCGAAAGTTTATCAAAATGACCTTGGATGAAGAAGTGTTCAATACAGAAGTTGTGCGTATCATCAAGACGGTAAACTTTGATTTTGGAGTCATCATCATCAGAGATAATATATAGCCTACAAAATCACTACGAGACTCGGATAATCAAGTCTACTACAAGACCGAGTCCGACTGGAAGATAAAGATAACCTCGAAAAGTATTCAAGATGGCCTTATTTGAAAAAGTGATCAACATGAGAGTTGTTCGTATCATCGAGGCGCACAAGTTTGATATTTGGGCCGTCTCGATTGGAGATCATATGCAAGCCCGGCGGCCCGCGCAAGAAGGAAAACAGAGTTTGGGACAGATTCAGACTGAATCCGAGTTGGAATAGAATTAGGACTCTACGACGTGAATTGATGTAATTTTTCTTGCAATGAAAGCCTAGATGAATCCTTTACTTGTACGGAAAGTCCAGCCGCCTCTTATATATGTTGGGGGTGACGGCCGATTGAACAACACATAGTCGAACAAATCAATATACTACTTTTTCATCTACGTTTTATCTCTTCACCGTTTCTCTATCTCGTTCTTCGCTGTTCTTCATGTTTGAGAGCTAGGAATCCCAAGGCTCTAGGGGCGAGCGAATCGACCTAGGGCAGCCCATAGCCGCCGCACTCCCTAACGGGGTCCCTCCCAGGGGTGTGGGGTTTTCGGGTCTGCAAAAGCGCTTGTCGACTGTCTTGCATATCGCGTTGTCGGTCGGGCCTCCTTCGATGTGAGCTGCGGTGCATCACCCCCGGCGTCGAGGGTACACGTGACGTGTTCGTGTGTTAACACACTTTTTGGCGACTCCGCTGGGGATCGAAGATCAATCATCATCATCCACCATGTCCGATCTTCCCAAGCCATCTGAGGTAGAGGCCGATAACATCATTAAGCCCGGTCTTGATGAGATATCGGCCAATCATCGCCAAGTCTATGAGGAGTATAGGAAGGCGAGCGAGGAGAAGGACCTGCAGGAGTTCCTTGCAAAATTCAAGAAAGATCACCAAGGCAACATCACTCCGATTGAAGAAATCAAGTTCCCTCCTCTTCAAACTAAACAGGTTAAACCCTCTGTAAGTACTGCCTTTTCTCCTGAGCAGTGGGCTGAGATTGAAAGTCGTATTGCTGATGGTAACAATCTAGTCTATCAAACTTTTATAGAAAATACTAATGCTCAGAAGAATATATCTCAATCGTCTAGTGGTAATAATGGTGTAGCTGCTAGTGTGCAAAACCCTAATCTGGCTTTACCTATTGCATTGGCGCCTCCTGTGCCGATGAATTATTATCCTACCCAAACAAATAAGATCGGGGCTACACCCATTAATCCTATTATGAGCATGACAGATTCGGTGGCAACGCCGAATCAAACTCTACCTAAAGCTACAACCACTCGACCACTACCAAATTATGGGTCGAAATACATGCCACATTTCCTACCTACAGCTAGTAACCATACTCTTCCTATGTCACTGCCACAAGCTTCATCGTCCACTATGGATGATGGTATAGCTAATCTTAGAGAGGAGATGGCTAAAATGCTTAGAGAGAATTTTGGAGTTGAGTTACCTCGGAATCGGATTTACCAAAAGCCGTACCCCGAGTACTTTGATGCCTTCCAGTGCCCTCCGGGATATAAGATTCCAGATTTTGTTAAGTTCAATGTAGAGGGCACAAAAACCACATGGGAGCATGTTAGTCAATATTTAGCACAATTGGGTGAGGCAGCCTCATTAAATGAATTGAAAGTGCGTTTATTTCCTTTATCATTAACTGGTACCGCATTTTCATGGTTTTCTTCTTTACCACATGGTTCCATTCGGGTTTGGTCGCAGCTAGAGCAGAAGTTTCATGATCACTTTTATAGCGGCGACAATGAACTCAAGTTGTCACATCTGACATCGGTTAAACAGAAGCATGATGAATCAGTCTCCGATTATGTCAAGAGATTCAGAGAAACAAAAAACCGGTGTTTTAGTCTGGTGATAACCGAGAGGGACTTGGCAGACTTAGTGCTGAGTGGTTTGAGAACTCCCATTAGAGAAAAGCTAGAAGGTTACGAGTTTTTAAATATCAACCAAGTCTTACAAAGGGCTTTGGCTCAGGAAAGCTGAAGCAAAGATCTCAAAGAAGTACATAGATACAAAGCCGATCATCCGAAGATGAATATGGTGGAATATGACAGTGATCATTCGGACGATGAGGGTGATGTTTTTGCTACTGAATTTGTTTGGCCATCTAAGGCCAAACCCTTTACTTGCAATGATCTGAAACCGATTCATAAGAATCATGATGAAGAGATGAAGTTCACTTTTAACATTGCTAAGTGTGATAGAATATTTGATGCTTTGCTGCAGGCTAAGATTATTAGAATATCTCATACTTTACCATCGTTTGAAGAGCTAAAACGGCGTGCTTATTGCAAGTATCATAATTCTTTTTCTCATGCTACTAACGATTGCAATGTTTTTCGATGACAGATACAATCGTCCATTAATGACGGACGATTGAACTTTTCTGAGATGCAAGTTGATAAACAGCCTTTTCCTATGAATACCATGGATTTGGAGGGGAAGAAGCTACTCATTCGGTCGGAGGTATCCGAATCTGCTAATAAAGCTAATGTCATTGTTGGTGAGCCCAGGAAAGACAAGGAGGACAACAAGGTCTTGGGGAGACAGGTTGTGCTTGGTAAGCAACCCGATGGCAAGGAAGTGATCAAAATCACCATCAAGAATCCTACACTCGGGGGACAACTGCAAGTGCAAGAAAATGCTCGTGTGAGATTTGTCAAGCCCAAGAGTCCAGAAATTGGCAAGTCGAAAAGAAATGAAGTTAAAGTGCAGTGCAAGTGGATCAAGCCAACTTTTGATATGTTGCTGTCCAAGTACACCAACCAGTCGGCCGGTTCTAGCTTTAATCGGCCGACTCATCTGAAGCGACCAAGGTCACCATCAGCTGATATGTTCAGTCAGTATATGAAACCGAGTGGACCAAGGGTGCCGTTTCCAGAAGAGCATACGCAATCTGTTTGGGATCGACTTGACTATTCATATAGAGGCCGACTGAACATTGGTGGCTATCAGTCGGCTGGTCAAAACATGCGACCGGATGGAAATTATCCGAGTGTAAGAATGCACCCAGGTGGAAGTTATCCGAGTGAAAAAATGTGGTCAAGTAGATTCCATCCGACTGAATTCCATCCGAGTGGATTCCATCCGAGTGAATTCCATCCGAGTGACATCCATTCGAGTGGATTCCATCAGAGTTAAAAGGTGCGCCCGAGTGGAAATTTCATGCATCTGGAAAGTCGAAAAGAATGGCGTGTTAAATCACCAAGTGTTGCAGCAGTTGAGTCGGGAAAAGGCAAGGAGAAAATGGATATCGACTCACTTATCTTGGGCACCAAAACATTCGCCATACAGCAGCTGATTGTGCATAGCAATCCGACTGAGCCGATACTTTCTATCGCGCCAAAGCACTCGGCTAATGACCATGAAGCAAGCACCAGCCGAGTAAAAACAAGAGATCCTAAATACACTCAGCCAAAGTGGTGTCCTCCAGGGCTAACAAAGACACAAAAGAGGAAACTACAGAGGTTAAGGAGTCAAGAGATGGCAGAACAAGAGGACGAGAAGCAAAGGGATAAGTTGTTCAATGACACTCGGCCTCTGGTACATACAAAACAAGTGTGGAGGCCCAAACAAATACAAGATGTTGTGGCTTACACCTATCACAGCAGCACCTACACTACCAAAAGAGGACAATGCAATCATTACATCGTCTACGTTACCTATTGCTTCCTCTTCACTCGGAAAAATTTCTGAATCGGTGGATGCACTTGAGGAGGAGGCTGATATGTTGGACTATGAGTCTACACCGGTTCATGAAGGTATGGATATCAATATGGTGTATTACTTACCTGCTGAGTTTCGTGCTGTAGGTGAGGAAGGGGAGGTGGCTCAGGTGGATTTTTGCCCTAAAAACGCGATATTCGAGAAGCCAAAAGAACCAGTGACGCATCTGAAACCATTATATCTCAGAGGTCATATCAATGGGTCGCCGCTCACTCGGATGCTTGTTGATGGTGGTGCTATGGTAAATCTTATGCCCTCTTCGGTCTTCAAGAAATTGGGTTTGCCTGATGAAGAATTGATCAAGACCAATATGGTGCTCAACGGGTTTGAAGGCAAAGAGAAAACTAAAGCCAAAGGTGTAATGTATGTGGAGCTTATAGTCGGAAGCAAAACTTTGGCTACTGCATTCTTTGTCGCTGAGGTGCAAGGTAACTACAACGTTATACTAGGCCGTGATTGGGTTCATGCAAACCAGTGCGTGCCATCCACTATGCACCAGTTTTTGATTCAATGGGTTGATGATGAAGTGGAAGTCATTCATGCGGATAACTCGGCTTGTGTTGCTTTGGCCGATGCATCGGTGGATTGGCAACATCTCAATGCTACTTGCTTGACGGGACGTGACTTATCAGAATTTGATTTTCTCAGCGCGACCAAGAATGGTTTTTTGCCTGTCTCTTTAAAGCCGACTGAAAGCAATCGGCTCCAAGGTATGATATGTTTAAATGGATCCTAATTCCGAGTGGTTACAGAAACGTCTTCTAAAGTATCAGTCCAGTGAGAATGATATGTATGAGTCTATAGAGGAGTTGGATGACAGGGATAAACTTGGACAAGGTTTTACATCATCCGATCCGTTAGAAGAGGTAGATATTGGAGATGGTTCAGTCACTCGACCAACATTTATAAACAAAAATTTGAAAGCCGATTGTAAGGCTAAGTTAATCGAGCTATTGAAAGAATATGTTTGTTGCTTTGCATGGGAATATCATGAGATGCTAGGATTAAGCCGAGAGCTAGTGGAGCATCGGTTGCCTATAAAGGCCGGTTTTAGACCTTATAAACAGTCAGCCAGAAAAATTAATCCGAAAACATATGACCGGATCAAGGAAGAGATCAGTCGACTGCTTGAAGCTAATTTCATTCGACCTTGTAGGTATGCCGAGTGGATTTCTAACATTGTCCCAGTAGAGAAGAAAGGATCTGGCAAGTTGAGGATCTGCATTGATTTCAGAGATTTGAATAGGGCTACACCCAAAGATGAGTATCCTATGCCAATAGCCGATATGCTTATTAATGATGCTTCTGGACATAAGGTTATTAGCTTTCTAGATGGTAATGTCGGATACAATGAAATTTTTATGGCCGAAGAGGACATGTACAAAACGGCTTTCCGATGTCCTGGTTTCCTTGGTTTATTCGAGTGGACAGTGATGACATTCGGATTAAAAAATGCTAGAGCCACGTATCAAAGGGTAATGAATTTAATTTTTCATGATTTACTCGGTGTCATACTTGAAGTTTATATTGATGATATTGTTGTCAAATCGGATGCTTTTGAATCTCACTTGGCCGATTTGTGTTTAGCTTTCGAAAGAATGAAAAAGTATGGACTGAAGATGAATCCTTTAAAGTGTGCATTCGGTGTATCAGCTGGCAAGTTTTTGGGTTTTATTATTCATGAAGATGGCATAGAGATTGATCCCAAAAAGATAGAGGCCATACATAAAGTGGAGGCTCCAACATGCAAGAGAGATATGCAAAAGTTTCTTGGCAAAGTCAATTATTTGAGAAGGTTCATAGCTAATCTATCAGGGAAAGTTGATGCATTTACTCCTATCCTTTGGTTAAAGAATGATGCTGATTTCACTTGGGGGGCGAAACAGCAAGAAGCATTTGATATGATCAAGAATTATTTGTGCACTCCTCCGGTGATGAAAGCACCCAAGCATAGGGAACCCTTCAGACTTTACATTGCAGCAGAGGAAGGAGTTATTGGTGCTGTTCTAACTCAAGAGACCGAAGGAAAAGAGCATGCCATCACTTATTTGAGCCGCCGCCTATTGAACGCAAAGACAAGGTATACATTTATTGAAAAATTATGTCTATGTTTATATTATGCTTGCACAAAATTGAGACATTATTTAGTACCGAGTGCATGCATAGTAGCTTGTCAGACCGATGTCATTAAATACATGTTGCATAGACCAATTCTTAGTGGTAGAATTGGCATCAGTTGTTGTTTGAAGCTTTGTGGGCACATAGAATTTCAAGGCATGGTGCTACGAAGGTGACCCCATATGAGCTAGTATATGGTCAAGAGGCCGTTTTACCAGTGGAAGTAAATTTGAATGCTTTGAGAATAGCCAAACAAAATGATTTATCGGTAGTAGACTTTTATAACTTGATGATGGACAATATTGATGAGGTTGCCAATAAATGTTTGGTTGCTTTGAAGTCCATAGAGAGAGACAAGTTGAGGGTTGCAAGAGCTTACAATGAGAAAGTTAAGTTGAAGCATTTTAAAGTTGGTGATCTCGTCTGGAAAGTGATTCTGCCGATTGGTTCAAGAGATAGAAAATTCGGGAAGTGGTCTCCAAGTTGGGAAGGTCCTTTTAGAATTACAAGAGTTGTTCCTAGAAATTCATATTTGGTGGAATCAATACAAGGGGCATTGTTACCTCGAGCTCTCAATGGCAAATATTTGAAGAAGTACCACCCGAGTGTGTGGCAGGAAGCCTAAGTAGGCAATGGCCGATATACGATTATCGCCCTTAGCACAAACATGGCCGATACATAATTATCGCCCTAGGAAAAATAAATGGCCGATGGAGTGTTGATATCGTCCTTAGAACAAACACTATGCATATTATTTTTCGGCGTGCAAGCTTTGCCGAAAAACAGGGGGGCATGTGTTGACACCTGATTTTGGCAAGATACAGATTGCAATGAATATGGTCTCGAGTGAACGGGTTTTCAGCATGAAAAGATTCACGTCGCCGAGTGGAACCACTTTGATGTTTCGGTTATATTCATTCGACTTTATCTTGCGGACCGAAACTATACTCCGAGTGGCATAATTCAATGTTCCGAGTGGTTTTTGGCCAATCACGTCTTCAAGATTACCTCGGATGAAGAAGCATTCTTAAGGAATTGTCTTCGTCTCGTCGAGGCAATTGATTTGATATATAAATCATCTCAATCCGAGTTCATATGCAAAAGTTAAAGGCAATACACTGCAGACCGAACCTCAACGGAAATACGGCGCGAGGTGCCAGACACTTGTCTGAAGGAAAACAGAGTCGCCTTGGTTTGTGTGCCATGCAAAGAACCCTAGATCTAAGGTTGACTTTTTCTTCCAAGTCCCAGTATATTTCATCTCATGTGTGCCCCTTTGACCGTCCTTAACTCCATGCTCGTGGCTCCGTTTATTGTGCATGATATACCAAAATGTTTGTCTCGTGATGCTCTACATGCCAGTGTCTTTTGCATGCATGTTACTATCCATATTGATGCCCTAATCTTTGTTGCAAAAGTGCTAAATGATGTTATCTGCTGGAAACTATCATAACTTGTTGATTTGTCTTTTTCACAGCATTTTGTGTGTATGTATTTTGAGCATCATGTCTACATGTTTTAGGAGAATCTTCATGCCATCTTTACAGTGGTGCAATCCCTTTTTATGTGCCCTATGGTGACTAGCACAAGCATGCAAAGTAGGCCACATGATGTTGCTGTTTTCAGCTACTTAGTTTTTTCTGATAAGTCTTTTCCTATTACATTATGTTGCTATGTTGACTTGTGGCCATAAGTAAATCCATGCATATTTTGATGAAGTTTAGTAAGGGTGTTTTGAAGATATGCTTATCCTATTTCCATTCTTGCCTCTCGTTGTAATTATCGGGTACTGTAGCTTGTCATTACCATGCTCTCCTTTTGCTGAATATAATTGTTGTCAGTTTGTTAACATGAAGTACATTTTTGCCATGTGTTTTGCTCGTGATCCATGCATCGTATGACTTTGCTATTGCCATTTTTAGCTAGATAATTGTGTCTTCTTACTGTTGGTAGCCTTCTGAGGCGATGTAATGCTATGTGGTGAGTGGCACAAGCTTGCAAAGTTGCTATCATGAATCTATTTCTGCCATGCCATGTTTTTCTACTAAGTCTGAATATGTTCATATCACTTGCTATGTTTGCATTAATGCTATCATCTTTTTTGTGCATTTTTGGCTCAAGTTTAGTAAGGGAGTTTTGTTCATTGCCTTTAGTACTAGCATGACATGCTCAAGTTTGCCGTGTTATGATCCTGTAGCACGTAGTTTACTAGCTCTAAACATTGCTACCTGATGTTGTTTTGCCATGTTTAGTATTTTCACTAAGTCTGTGAAACTGTTGTCATTTGCATTTTTGCCATGCTGTTTTAGACTTGTACTAGTCAGTTCTAGCTGGAGCTCAGTGTTCATGATTTGTAGAGCTTCACTTGTAATCCACTGCCATGTGATTTGTTTTTATGTTCGAATTTTTAGCATATTTTCATGATGCATCTTAAGTGTTATGTTGCTGTTAAGCGCAGTTTTACCTTGTTCTTGTTTTGCTCGTCATTTGCAAACTGTGCATCCGTTTCTGGTGATCTTTATATCGATTTCGACCAAAATATCCTCACCTTTCCAGTGGCATGCTTGGTTTGCCAAGTTGATGCCATGATCATCTTTTCCCTTCTAGAGTACCCATATGCATTGCACATCATATCTTGCATCCCATGCCATGTCTTTCATCATGTTGCTTGTGCATTGCACCGTGATTGATTGTTGTTCCATTGTTTGTGTTCTTGCTTTGGGTAGAGCCTGGAGACGAGTACGTGAACGAGGATCCTGTCGAGTACATTTACGAGGAGCAAGCTTTCGACAACCCTGAGAACTTTGCATGCAAGATGATCATTACCGCTGATATCACTTCTATCTTTGCTTGCTAGTTGTTCATTCTATCGCTATGTCGCGCTACCTACCGCTTGTTTATCAAAATGACCTTGGATGAAGAAGTGTTCAATACAGAAGTTGTGCGTATCATCAAGACGCTAAACTTTGATTTTGGAGTCATCATCATCAGAGATAATATATAGCCTACAAATTCACTACGAGACTCGGATAATCCAGTCTACTGCAAGACCGAGTCCGACTGGAAGATAAAGATGACCTCGAAAAGTATTCAAGATGGCCTTATTTGAAAAAGTGATCAACATGAGAGTTGTTCGTATCATCGAGGCGAACAAGTTTGATATTTGGGCCATCTCAATCGGAGATCATATGCAAGCCCGACGTCCTGCGCAAGAAGGAAAACAGAGTTTGGGCCAGATTCAGACTGAATCCGAGTTGGAATAGAATTAGGACTCTAGGGCGTGAATTGATGTAATTTTTCTTGTAAGGAAAGCCTGGATTAATCCTTTACTTGTACGGGAAGTCTAGCTGCCTCTTATATATGTTGGGGGTGACGGCCGATTGAACAATAGACAATCGAACAAATTAATATACTACTTTTTCATCTACGCTTTATCTCTCCACCGTTTTTCTATCTCGTTCTTCGTTGTTCTTCGTGTTTGAGAGTTGCGAATCCCGAGGCTCTAGGGGCGAGTGAGTTGACCTAGGGCATCCCATAGCTGCCGCACTCCCTGACAGGGTCCCTCCCGGGCGTGTGGGTTTTTCGGGTCTGCAAAAGCGCCTGTCGACTATCTTGCGTATCGCATTGTCGGTCGGGCCTCCTTCGACGTGAGCTGCGGTGCATCACCCCCGGCGTCGAGGGTACACGTGACGTGTTCGTGTGTTAACAATGTGCAGCTCCTATAGGGATTTATCGGCACATTCAGGTGGTCTTGCTGGTCTTGTTTTACCATTGCTGAAATGTCCTGTAACCGCGATTTCGAGACTCATTGGGTTATTCCGAGAGAAGGAATATCCTTCGTTGATCATGAGAGCTTGTGATGGGCTAAGCTGGGACACCCCTGCAGGGTATAAATTTTTGATAGCCGTGCCCGCGGTTATGTGGCAGATGGTAATTTGTTAATATCCGGTTGTAGAGGACTTGACACTTGACCTACTTAAAATACACCAACCGCATGTGTAACCGTGGTGGTCTCTTTTCGACGAGGTTCAAGAAGTGAACACGGTTGGGTTATGTATGAACGTAAGTAGTTCATGATCACTTCTATCTCTACGTTCATTGCGTAGTTTCTCATCTTACTCTTGTACTCGTAAGTTAGCCACCATATTTTCTTAGTGCTTGCTGCAACTCCACCTTATAATCACATCCTACCCTTAAGCTTAAATAGTCTTGATCTCGCGGGTTTTGAGATTGCTGAGTCCTCATGACTCACAGATACTACCAAAATAGTTGCAGGTGCCGATGATACTATTGCAGTTGGTGCCACCGAGCTCAAGTGGGAGTTCGACGAAGACCTTGCCTGTTACTATGTTTCCTTTCCGGGTGATCAGTAGTGATGCCCAGTTGGGATGATCAGGATTTAGCATTTGGGGTTATCTTCTTTTCATTTGGATTCGTCCATAGTCAGACCTTGTGTGTACTTTGTTTAATGTATGAATTGTTTGATCATTGTGTGACGTGGTGATTGTAAGCCATCTATTTACTTCCTTGTTCTTGTACATGGGATTGTGTGAAGATGACCCTTCTTGCAACAATACCAAAATGCGGTTATGCCTCTAAGTCATGCCTCGACACGAGGGAGATATAGCCACATCTTGGGCGTTACAACATGTTGCAATATATCCAAAAATTTCCCTCTTCAGGCTAGGCCACCAAATCTTTCCCTCAAATCCAATACATCTTAGTATTACCTGGGTGAATAGAATAAGGTGAATCATGTGCCTCCTGAAGAATTAACTTCCTGATATCTGCATCTTGAGGTACACACATACGCTTCTCAAACCATATGGCCCCATGTTCATCCTCATGGAAACCTTCTGCCTTACCTTTAACCATATTCTCTTTTATATGAGAACTCTGCCTAAGGTAAATTATCATCCCAACCGGACCCATAGTCCACAGCACAAGCTCTCAACTTATCCTCCAAAATCTGATTTACCCTCTCTGTCTACCCATCTGTCTGTGGATGCAAAGCTGTACTGAACTCCAGCCTGGTGCCCAAGGACTCATGCAACTGACGGCAAAATTTGGATGTGAACTGAGTACCTCTATCCGGCACTACCATCCTTGGAACTCCATGCAGACAAACAATTTTAGGCATATAAATCTTTGCTAGCTGAGCACTGGTATAAGTAGTCTTTACCGGGATGAAGTGAGAAACTTTAGTTAAATGATCAACAACTACCCAAATAGAATCATAACCCGATCGAGTCCTGGGTAGACATGTAATGAAGTCCATACCAATCTCATCCCATTTCCAATCAGGTATAGGCAATGGCTGTTACAAACCTGTTGGTCTCTGATGTTCAGCTTTAACTCTCTGGCACACATCACATGTTAAAATATATCCAGCAATTTCCCTATTCAGGCTAGTCCACCAAAATCTTTCCCTCAAATCCAAATACATCTTAGTATTACCTGGGTGAATAGAATAAGGTGAATCATGTGCCTCCTGAAGAATTAACTTCCTGATATCTACATCTTGGGGTACACAAATACACTTCTCATACCATATGGCCCCATGTTCATCTTGATGGAAACCGGCCATACCTTTAACCATATTCTCTTTTATCTCAGTAATTTCCTTATCATACTTTTGAGCATCTCTTACCCTTTCAAGAAAAGTAGGCTTTACCTCCAGCGTTGCTAAATAGCTCTTAGGGACCATCTCCAACCCGAGATTCCTGAACTGCTCACATAACTCTGGTGGCATATCGTCAATATTAATTTCATTAGCATGGCTCCTATGACTCAATGCACCAGCAACGACATTAGCCTTACCAGGATGATACTGCACATTCAAATCGTAATCCTTAATAAGCTCCAACCATCTCCTCTGCCCAAGGTTCAAATACTTCTGAGTAAAAATATACTTCAAGTTCTTATGATCAGTAAATATATCACAATGATTACCAATATGATATGGACTCCAAGTTTTCAATGCATGCACAACTGAAGCTAACTCCAAATTATGTGTAGGATAATTATGCTCATGATTCTTAAGCTGACGTGAAGCATATGAAACAACTTTACCTTCCTGCATGAAAACACTCCCAAGTCCTTGACGAAAAGCATCACAATATACCTGGAAGTCTTTATGTATATCCGGTAGAGTTTAGACTGGTGTTGTAACCAAAAGCTTCTTCAACTCCTGAAAACTAGCTTCACATTCATCAGTCCAAACAAATTTCTTCTCCTTCTTCAACAATTCAGTCATAGGCTTTGCAATCTTGGAAAAGCTCTCAATAAACCTCCTGTAATAACCTGCAAGGCCCAAAAAGTTGTGAATCTCTCCAACTGTCGTGGGTGAGTCCCGCTCTGTAACTGCAGCAACCTTAGATGGATCAACTGCAACCCCATTACCTGATATGACATGTCCAATGAATGCTACCTCATCCAGCCAAAACTCACATTTGCTGAATTTGGCATACAGTTGATGTTCCCGCAATTTCTCTAGTACCAAACGCGGATGCACCTCATGCTCTTGCTTATTCTTGGAGAACACCAATTTATCATCAATGAAAACACCCACAAATTTATCCAAGAACTCCATAAACACCTTGATCATCATATTCATGAAGTATGCAGGGGCGTTAGTCAATCCAAATGACATAAAAGTATATTCATACAACCCATACCTCATAGTAAAAGCAGTCTTGGGAATATCTTGCTCACGAATCTTTAATTGATGATAACCAGAACGAAGATCAATCTTAGAAAACACAGTAGCTCCTTCCAACTGGTCAAACAGATCATTTATCATAGGCAAAGGATACTTATTCCTAATGGTTACCTCATTCAGAGAACGATAATCAACACACATCCTTAAGGTCCCATCCTTATTCTCCACAAACAAAACTGGAGCTCCCCAAGCTGATGAACCTGGGCGAATAAATCTTTGTGCCTGCAATTCTCTTATCTGCTTCTTCAATTCCTCCAGCTCTTGAGGAGGCATTCTATATGATCTCTTTGCAATAGGCCTAGTGCCTGATATTAAATCAATAAGGAACTCAATATCTCTGTGTGGTGGCATACCTGGCAACTCCCCTGGGCACACATTTTGATAATTCCTCACAACTGGCTCCTCTTCCAGGCTACCTGTCATGGGAGTATGTCCGCCCGTAGAATAGGGGGTACGTAGGAGGAGGCAAGGTCCTAATTACGGTAAGGTTGTGAATGAAAGATTTACGAGTTCAGGCCCTTCTCAGAAGAAGTAACAACCCTACGTCTTGGTGCATGGAGGCTTGGTCGACTGGTTTATGCATGAAAGATACAGGGGGTGCGAACCCTTGTGCCAGTGGAGGGGGGTGGCTTATATAGAGTGCGCTAGGACCCCAGCCAATCCACGTTTCAAAGGGTTTAATGTACATTAAGATAGGGCGTTACTGATAACGCCAGCAATAAAGGAGTATAAATGATCATAAAGTCTACATAGTGATTGCTTGATCGTTGCCATCCTGAGAGACGTTAGGCCTTCTCTACTCCGAGTGACTTCTTGTATCATCGAGTGACTCATTCTCTTGGTTGAATGGAATTGGGATATTTGAGTGAGGTTGAAGGTCGAGTGAATTGCACTCCTTGATAACTCAGTTGGTTTCTTTTCTTGTTCTTTGAATGCCTTTGACTCTAGGGCAGTGTCCTCGGGTAGTGTATCTAGGTCAGACCTATGACCCTACCCTAGGTACATGTCATCGTCATTAGCCCCCGAATGGATTAAGGTCCGAGTGAAGAAGGAGCTGAGGCTGACTTCGACCTGATTCCATACTTCAGAGGTACTACATTTGGATTTGTGAATCATGCTGAAGCTTCGGTCTTGTTTTAGTCACCTTGATCGATTCAGAAGCCGTCGAGTGAACTTTTAACCAAAATCTTTGAGTGTTGATCTGGTGCGAAATCTCCGGCACGATTGATTGCTCTACGGTTCCTGGATCTCATGGGATTCGAAATTTCAGGGAAGCGCGCGGGACGGGGCGTGCCGGAGTAAATGGAGTGGATAGACAAAGGCACCTCGATTCTCACACCACCTTTTTCGCCACATATCTGGCGCACGACTGTTGCGGGATTTGACAGGACCTCTTGGGCCCACGAGTCAGCCACTCGGAAAATCCTCATAAAAGGCGTCGAAGCTGATGTGTTGCATAGTGTGCCCCATTCTCCTTCTTCCTCCTCTACTTCTCCACCGCGTCCGCTACCCTACCCGTGCGCAGTTCTCCGCGATGGGAAAGCACAAGACGGTGGCTGAGGGAGTCCTGGATTAGGGGGTCTCCGGACAGCCGGACTATATCCTTTGGTCGGACTGTTGGACTATGAAGATACAAGATTGAAAACTTCATCTCGTGTCCGGATGGGACTCTCCTTGGCGTGGAAGGAAAGCTTGGCAATGCAGATATGTAGATCTCCTCCATTGTGACCGAATCTGTGTAACCATAGTCCTCTCCGGTGTCTATATAAACCGGAGGATTTAGTCCGTAGGACAACATACAATCATACCATAGGATAGCTTCTAGGGTCTAGCCTCTACGATCTCGTGGTAGATCAACTCTTGTAATACTCATATCATCAAGAACAACCAAGTAGGACATATGGTATTACATCCATCAGGAGGGCCCGAACCTGGGTAAACATCGTGTCCCCTGCCTCCTGTTACCACCTGCCTTAGACGCACAGTTCGGGACCCCCTACCCGAGATCCGCCGGTTTTGACACCGACATTGGTGCTTTCATTGAGAGTTCCACTGTGTCGTCACCATAAGGCTTGATGGTTCCTTCGATCATCGGTAACGATGCGGTCCAGGGTGAGGTTTTCCTCCTCGAACAGATCTTTGTATTCGGCGGCTTCGCACTGCGCGCCAATTCGCTTGGCCATCTGGAGTAGATCGAGAGCTACGCCCTGGCCATCAGGTCAGGTTTGGAAACTTAAACTACACTACCGACATCTGCGGGGACTTGATCTTTGACGGATTGGAGCCCATGTCAAATGCGCCGCACAATCATGATGAGCATGATGTAACTCTGCTGTCGGGCAGTCTTCAGGAGATCGCATCTGCAACTACCCCGGCCTTCAATCCGGAGCAAATTACGCCATCGGAGGACGGAGGGATAGACCCCGCCTTGGAGGTCACACTCTTAGTGGCGATGGAGCCGGATACTGACTTCACCCCTTACGAGAGTCATGTCGCCGAACCACTGGATTCGTCTCCGGCCACGGACTCCGAGCCGCCTGCATCCATGCCTATCGAATCTGACTAGGCGCCGATCATGGAGTTCACCTCCGCAGATATCTTTCAGCACTCGCCTTTCGGCGATGTGCTAAATTCATTAAGGTCTCTCTCCTTGTCAGGAGAACCTTGGCCGAACTATGTCCAGCTAGAATGGGATGCGGATGACGAAGAAATTCGCTACCCACCCACCACCCATTTAGTAGCCACTATCGACGATTTAACCAACATGCTCGACTTCGACTCCGAAGACATTGATGATATGGATAACGAGGCAGGAGACGAACAAGAACCACCGCCCACAGGGCACTGGACCGCCACCTCATCATATGATATATACATGGTGGACACCTCCAAAGAAGGCAATGGCGACGAGACAGCGGAGGATGACCCCTCCAAGAAGCAACCCAAGCACCGACGTCAGCGGCGCCGCTCTAAATCCCGCCACAGCAAAAGCAGTGATACTGGCACAAGAGACAATAACACTCCGGATAGTCCTGAAGATAACCACAATCCCCTCCGACTCAATGGAGAGTGGGAGGATGAACAAGCTAGCCCTCCAGAGCAGGCAGTAGATGGAGAACTGGAGGAGGACAATTACATGCCTCTCTCCAAAGACGAGGCGAGCCTCGGTGACGAAGAATTTATCGTTCCTGAGGATCCCGTCGAGCAGGAGCGCTTCAAGCGCCGGCTTATGGCTGCAGCAAATAGCCTGAAGAAAAAGCAACAACAGCTTCAAGCTGATCAAGACTTGCTAGCAGACAGATGGACAGAAGTCATTAAGGCCGAGGAATATGAACTCGAGGGCCCCTCCAAGAGTTACCCAAAACGTAGATTGCTACCTCACCTCGAGGAGGAAACATTGAATCCTCCATCACTAGTGTACGATGCGGCTGACCGGCCGCTGTGTGGCCTTGCCAGAGAGGCGTTTCAGCCAGAAGTTCAGCCTGCACCCCGCCGCCAGTTAATCAAAAATACCAAGGCCCGGGGCAACACACGAGACCTGCGAGACGTATTGGACAGCAGGGCAAAACAGGTAAGGTTAATATACAGGTCACGGGGGCGCGCGCCAACGCGGGACGATGACCGTCGCGCCGGATAAACTAAAGGCAAATCCGTCCGGGCCGAATACAACAGACAAGACTCATATGAACTGCGTCGTGATATAGCCCGGCGCAGAGGCGCCGCACACCCCCTATGCTTCACTGATGAAGTTATGGATCACGAATTCCCGAAGGTTTTTAAACCCATAAATATTGAATCGTATGACAGTACAACAGATCCCGTTGTATGGATTGAGGATTTCCTCCTTCACATCCACATGGCTCGCGGTGATGATCTACATGCCATCAAGTACCTCCCACTAAAACTCAAAGGACCATCTCGGCATTGGCTAAATAGCTTGCCAGCAGACTCCGTCGGCAGTTGGGAGGATTTGGAAGACGCATTCCTTGACAACTTCCAGGGCACTTATGTGCGACCACCGGATGTTGATGACTTGAGCCATATAACTCAGCAGCCAGGGGAATCGGCCAGGCAATTCTGGACGCGGTTCTTAATCAAGAAAAACCAAATTGTCGACTGTCCGGATGGAGAGGCCTTAGCGGCATTCAAGCATAACATCCATGACGAGTGGCTTGCCTAGCACCTCGGCCAGGAGAAGTCGAAGTCTGTGGCAACCCTCACGACACTCATGACCCGCTTTTGCGCGGGCGAGGATAGCTGGCTGGCTCGCTGCAACAACGCATCCAGGAATACGGGCACTTCGGATACCAAAGATGCCAACGGCAAACCACGACGCAACAAACACAAGCGCCGCAAATACGGCAGTTAATGTCGGGTTCAGGGTCTCAAAGTCTAGACAGCGGAAAGGGCCGCCCAAAAATACAAATCCGGGTCCATCCAGTCTGGACCGCATACTCGCTCATCAATGCCAAGTTCATGGCACCCCAGAAACGCCAGCCACCCATACCAACAGAGAATGTTGGGTCTTCAAACAAGCCAGCAAGGCAAGCGCCAAAAACAAAGAGGGGTTTCAAAGCGACGATAGCGACGAAGAGCCCAGATCGCTGAACACAGGAGGGCAAAAGAAATTTTCCCCCATATTCAATCAGTAAATGTGGTAAATACCACCCAAATTGCCCACTTGGACCAGATATGCACCCTTAGGGGTGGCAGCTCAACGGAACTCGCTGTCCCACAATATAAACTAGGGCCTGTCTCCTTCAACCGCACGAATCGTCCAGTCAACGCCAATAGGGGCAATCCATCCGCACTAATCCTTGACCCAATAGTAGACGGGTTCCACCTCACTCGAGTCCTTATGGACGGAGGTAGCAGTTTAACTCTGCTTTACTAGGATACAATGTGCAAGATGGGCATCGATCATTCAGCGATCAAGTCCACTAAAGCCACTTTTAGAGGCATCATACCATATATAGAGGTTAGCTGTACAGGCTCCATTGCCCTCGAGGTAATCTTCGGATCACCAGAAAATTACCGTATCGAAGAGTTAATCTTCGAAATCGGCCCTTTGCGCAGTGACTATCAAGCACTGCTCGGGCAAACCGCGTTCGCTCGATTCAACGCGGTGCCACATTATGCCTACTGTAAGCTCAAAATGCCCGGTCCATGCGGCGTCATCACGGTTCATGGCAAGGCCGAACCTTCCTTCGGCACCAACAAATACATCACTGCCTTAGCAGCAGGAACACCGAGCAGCACCTTGCAGCCGAACCTCGAGTCGACACCTAGGCTCCCGGACACCATCAAGGGGCTCCGAACTACTTTGCGGAAGGATACCCCGGCTGCTCCAGGGCTCAATTAAACACTCCTGCGGAGGCCACGACAGGCCGAACTCAGCGGCTCAACCACCCTCCAGCACGCAAACATTTCTTATATTTCCTTCGCAGGTTCACCTTTGCACCAACCAGGACGGACTCCACAGAGGCAGCTCGAATGCATCTGGGGATCCTTAGATATTCCCCGCAGCGAACGTCCGGCTACAATACGAATCCACACTCAACCTCTTCCCCTGGTCACAGCAGGTTCCGCTATCACAACTCCTTTTTTATCACATTACTTGTACCCACATGCATAAGACGTATTATTCAAATACAACATGTGGATTTATATGATGTTTACCTGATGGTTATTTCTTATCGAAATCATTTCGTCAAATGGCATCCGTACACAGCGATATGCCTTAAATACGCCAGGGGCTTCGTTTTCCCCGTAACACGGCAATAAAAGTCCGAACACCTTCATGGAAGTTTGGCGCCCCGAACTTATAGCATTATATGCATCAGCTCTGAATCATGACTTGGGTCAATAGTTGGGTTTGCCCGGCTCCCATGTTTTGGTACCTTACGTTCCGCTATATCGGCTAAGGTAGCACTGAGAGAACTACTACAATTGTGTTCTGGTTCTTCCGGATGAGCACCTCAGTAGAGAAAGCCGAAAACTGACTGTCATGATACGGCAAGAGCTGGTCAGTTGTTCGAGCGGTCACAAAATCTTTAAGGATTTCTCCCGCATAATGCCATAACCAATGCAGCGTGTGATGGATCGACTTTTTCTCCGATCAGCCGTTTATAGAGCCCCTAGTACGGTCTTCCGAACACAAGGGGTTGCACCGACCATACTAAAGCTCCTATGGCTAAGTGAGAGTGATAAATCCCTATAGTCCGATTGCCTAATTCGTTGTGCCGAGCACCTCCTTTAGAGGACCCAAAACTGGGATAAAGAGTGCTCAGGTTTATCCCGAACACCCCCGTACTCTTTACGTGGGGGCAGAAGCCGATGACTGGCCAACTCTTAGTCTTAACATAAAAACGGCCGCACATGAGGGTAAACTTTTATATAACAGGCGACATATCAACGACCTCGTTCAAACATTACAACAGATAACATGATCAGCATTCATGGAAATATAATTTCCGCTGCAAGGTAGGATGCTTTCAGGACACTCTTATAATACAATTCGGGCTTGCAGTGCTCCTTCCCCTCCGGTGGTCCCTCGGTCACTAGCTTTTAGGCATCCATCTTCCCCCAGTGCACCGTTGCGAGGGCGAAGGACATTCACGCTCTTTCTATACAGACCAACCGCTTGATGACATCAAGTCGAGGGCAAGCGCTTACAAGCCGCCTCACGAGCCCGAAGTAGCTGCATGGAATCGACTCAGCAGGCCATAGCCGGATAACCACATCTTTCATGCCTAGTTCCTCCGCCTTATGTAGTTCGATCAGCTATTTTAGTTGATCGGCAAAAGGCACCGGATAATTCGGTGCCAAATACTGCGACCAAAAGAGCTTATCGGCGGCGTTCCTTCCTTCGGCTCGGTAGATGTTAGCGGCATCTGATATACTGTGAGGTAGCTCGGCAAATACACATGAGAAGTCCGGATTCACAATCAGAAACATAGTTTTCCCTTCAAATATTTGCTTTACATGGGAAAAGCTTACCCGCCGCGATCTTCCTCGCCTCTTGGATCCCCTGCAGGGCGCTTTGGGTTTCCCCCTGGGCGTCGCTCGTGGCTTGACGCGCTTTGGTGAGTTCGGACTCTTTCTCTTTTAAACTCTACTCCAAGGCCTCGCATTTACTTATGGCCTCTTGCGGCTCCTGCTCAGCTTTAATAACTTTGGCTTCGTGTTTCTCACGAAGAGTCCGCTCCGTGGCCGCCTTTTTCTCCGCCTCGGCAACGGCCCTTTTGAGGGCCTCGACTTCGGTCATAACCCCTAGCACAAATTAAGCGGCTTATTTCACACTGAACATTTATTTCACAATAAATGCGTGCAACGCTTGTGCATACCTTGTTTATCCCTCAACTGCATTTTTAATTGGCCAATTTCTTCCATGGCCCGCTCCAGACTTTGATTCAGTCCGGAGATCTCCGTAGTGCGAGAGGCAGGAACCGCTACAGGTATCTGCTTGGAACAGAAGAGAAATCCATATCTCTCAATGAGCCTTCCTGTGATTATTAATGTGATCCCCTATCCGGTTCCTTCTTTCACCGAACAGGGTATCAGGAGCTACTATCTATACTATGGCACTCTTTGGCAAACTTATAAAACATACCTCAAAGCCTCTTATAAGGCTGATATAGGCTTCGTTCAGTCCACTCTTGGTTGATTGAATCTTCTCAATCACCGCACCCATACGGGCATGGTGTTCGTCAACAATGGAGGCGTCTCGTAACGCCGCCAACAAAGCATCCGACACCTCTGGAAGGACAAAGGTCGCCGGCGGAACAGGCACGCCCCCTCCAGCCGAAGGAGGCTACCTTCTGGATTCTGGAGCCGTATAAACCTCTGGAATCGCATCCGGTGAGAAGTCGAACTCAGGGTCGCCCCCGCCATCAGGCCCTGTGGGAATCTTTTCCCCCACGTGTCCGACCCCTGCGGTTTGACCTCCAGGCGCTGCCTTCACGGTTTCTTCCTTTCCTCCTTGGCCGGGGTCCTTCTGGGACGAAGCCTCGATGTTATGCACCTGTTCGGTGGAAGGGGACTTTTGGGGCGTCCCACTCTCCATAGCATTCGAGCTCAGTAGGTCCTCTGATGAGGATTGTTTGGTACGGGACCTCACCGGACTACCAAAAAATGTGTCTTAAGGTTAAAATACTAAGCCATGATGAGTCCGGACGCTTAAACCTACTCAGATTTTATACACTTATGAGTGGACCAGGGGCTGGGCCCTGGGACCCCATGCCAGGCCGCTGTCGGCGGCGGCAGTGGACTCCTCCAAAAGAGAAGCCCTTCCTCTTTTGGGCAGTTCGGCCTCCAAGGGTGCGGAGCCCGTCCTCTTCCTCCTCCCCCTCCAGGGGATTCATCTTCCTCCTCCTTTTTATCCTCTTCAGAGGCGGAACTGGCATCAGAGCCTTCGGGAATTGTGTTCGAAGTGCCGCGACGACGAAGGCCGCCCCAGGTCTTTTTGGCCTCCTTTTCGGCCGTCTTTTTCGGCACCTTGTAGGGCGCCGGGACCAGCATCTTCGTCAGAAGTGTAATGGCTGGGTCTTCGGGCAACGGGGCCGTACAATGGATCCACTCCGCCTTCTTTGTCCGGCTCCGGGGGAGTTGAATAAACATGCATTAAGCGCTTCCTTTGGGTCATGCGGATAGAAAAGTTTAATAAACTCACCGAACTTGCAGAGCGGGACAGTTGCTACCCGCGGTGTTCGACGGAGTCCGGCCATGATTCGCCAGACTTGAAAAGCAAAGTTTGGTGCCTGGCCGGATCGAAATCCCATAGATTGCAAGTCCGGTGTTGACAAGGCAGTGTACGGCAGACTAACATCACCTGGACTACGTTGACAAGTTCAATGTTCTTATCTCCCATATCTTTAACGCGTGTCTGAAGCACCAACAGTTTGTTGGACGAGGACCAGTCCAAGCCTTTCTTGACCCAGGATGTAAGCCGCAGAGGGGCGCCGGATCAAAAATCAGGAGCGGCAGCCCATTCCTTGCCGCACGGCTCAGTGATGTAAAACCACTGCTTTTGCCACTCCTTGACAGAATCATTAAAGGTTCCCGTTGGCCACACGACGTTGGGCATCTTGCTCACCATAGTGCCCCCGCACTCGACATGCTCGCCGCCCACCACCTTGGGCTTCACATTAAATACCTTCAGCCATAAACCGAAGTGCGGTGAAATATTGAGAAAAGCCTCGCACACGACAATGAATGTCGATATGTTGAGGAAGAAGTTAGGGGACAGATCATGAAGATCAATCCCATAATAGTACATAAGGCCACGGACGAACGGGTGGAGGGCAAACCCTAGCCCGCGGACAAAGTGAGGGAGGAATACAACCCTCTCATGGGGTTCCGGAGTAGGGACGACCTGTCCTGCCGTCGGGAGATGGTGGCTGGATCCGGACATCTTTGGAAGACCTTTTGTAGGTAGAGAAGGTGAACGCTTGGGCGCTGGAGCCTGAGCAGAATGGAATGAATTGGGAAGAAGGCTTGGGTGAAAAGAATGAATCCTAATCCCTTTATAAGGGCGGAAGAGGCGATGCGCCTCCCCACTCGCCTGGTAAAACCTCTTATTCCCCAAGCGCCGTAATTGATGACGCGGTTGGGTTACCCGCATCTGTATTGATGAGAATCCCGTGATAAGGGGACATGATCTCTGCTTCGACAAGATGTGCTAAGGAAACCACCTTGCGATGTGTGCAGTAGCTGGTTGAGAAAAACGGTCCAAATAATGACTGGGTTGTGGTGTGATGTCATGCTGTCAAACGTGTCAGCAGATTAGATCTATGGAACTTGTTTTGCAGAGACGGACACTATCCTGGTGTTTAAAATCTTCTATGGAGTATTCGGAGGAGGAACCCGCCTTGCAATGCCGAAGATAAAACTTCGTGCCGGACTCATCGTTATTGAAAGCCTGGTTCAGGGGCTACTGAGGGAGTCCTGGATTAGGGGGTCTTCGGACAGCCGGCCTATATCCTTTGGCCGAACTGTTGGACTATGAACATACAAGATAGAAGACTTCGTCTCGTGTCCGAATGGGACTCTCCTTGGAGTGGAAGGCAAGCTTGGCAATACGGATATGTAGATCTCCTCCCTTGTAACCGACTCTGTGTAACCCTAGCCCTCTCTGATGTCTATAAAAACCGGAGGATTTAGTTCGTAGGACAACATACACGCATACCATAGGCTAGCTTCTACGGTTTAGCCTCTATGATCTCGTGGTAGATCAACTCTTGCAATACTCATATCATCAAGAACAATCAAGCAGGACATGGGGTATTACCTCCATCAAGAGGGCCCGAACCTGGGTAAATATCATGTCCCCTGCCTCCTGTTACCATCCGCCTTAGACGCATAGTTCGGGACCCACTACCCGAGATCCGCCGGTTTTGACACTAACAGCGGCCTTGGAGCGCGTGAAGAAGGCGATGGCAGCGACAACAGGCAAGAAGACGAGTCGGGGGTCTTCGTCGAGGTCCGGTCTATCGCCTAGCTGGATCTAGGGGGACTGGATTCGGTCTATGATCCAGAAGGAGGATCTGGAGGATCTGGCCGGCGGAGGCTTGATCGCCCATGGGTCATGGAGGTTGCCGAGGAACAAGACCGAACCCCAACCGCAAGAGGGTGAGTGTGTTCTGCTTGCCACCCACATCGACTGGGCTTTCACTCTGCCTCCCCATCATTTCTTTTGGGTTTTTCTAAACTTCTTTGGTGCCCAACTTCACCACTTCTCTCCCAACACAATCACACTCCTCGCCATGTATGTCTTCCTATGTGAATACTTCTTGAGTTGTCGACCACACTGGGGCTTGTTCAAGCACATTTTCACTTGCCTCTCTCAGACCGTGTAGAAGGCAAATCCGAGTGACAAAAAGACGTGTGTCACCCAAATGTGCTGGGGTCTAGGGATTCAAACAAGGGGTAGGAGTACTTTTCCAGCCATGACCCGTCCCGACTCAGTTAGGCGGTGGCAGTCGACCTAGTTCTACTACCGAGACGTCCCAACTCTGGGTCAATCGACCGGCCTTCCTCCTTTCTCCATGGACCGAGTCCAGCAACCATCTTCGCTTATTGTGACCCAGTAGAGAAAGGAGAGGTGTCCATGTTAGTCGACCGAGTGGTCCAGCTGGTTCGTGATGGTGTGATTGGCATGGACTTGCTGGAAGTATTTCTCAGTAGGCGCATGCAGCCCCCTCAGGCCCGTGATCATCCGATGTGGTTGTATTCGGGCCCCAACGACACCGCCCAGGTCGACTAAGAGGAAGTTTCCGTGGAGACGGTGGAGCAGTGGTTGCGGAGCATCACTGGTAATATGGATAACCCTAGAGGGTCCAGGAGAATCATTCCATTCAGCACCGATAACGAGCCTGAAAAGGTCTGACTTCTGTAACCAAGTGCATCTTAATTCTGATTTGCGACTGTTCATGAATCTGATTATTGTCTGTCCAACTTCTTGCCTTGCAGATATATACTGAGGTGTACTCGATGCCAAATGGAGAAAAAACCCAGGAGGGAGCCGAGAGTGGAGGTGAGAGTGCTGACTAGAAATATGAAGATGAAAGCGACAATGACGACGATGACTCGAGCAGTGGCGAGGAAGTCGACTTGCTGCCTTGTTCTGAAAGACGTTCCAAGCAGACACACGACCCAGCCATTGGAGGTGGTAAAGTAGTTGCGCCAAATGCACAGGTGTTGAAGCGCGCTCGGATATCCACTCCCGAGCCGACGGAGAAGGCCCCGAAGCAGCCCAAGGTTGCGCTTACAAAGACTCGGAAGGCCCTGCCAAAGATCAAAGTGGACGTCCCCGTTGCCTCTGCGTAAGTATTTTGCTATCTCTCTTCACTTTCGCGTCGTTTGGAAACTTCTACACGTATGTTGACTGATCCTCTTTCTTAACCAAGTGAGTTCTTGGAACTTTCAGTGCTGCTACCTCTGAGACTTCCATGGACATCTACAGGGATCAAGATGATGAGGAGACTGAAGACGCGACCACTTCCAAAGTGGGTACGAATCCACAACCTTGTTCTCTTTTTGTCACTTGAATTATCGGTCGACCGAACTCTAACGGTCGAGTCTTATGCAGCGCCTCAAAATGTCATTGAACTTTCCTGATGACGATGATGAAGACATGCCCCAGAAGACCCCGAGAAGGAAGAGCAGAACTTCAGCAGGAATGTAACGCCCCGAGACCGTTGCGCCAGGTGGCGTCCAGTTATTCTCTCTTGTTGCCATGTAATTCGCTTGCGTGTTGCATCTTGTCATGTCAGCATGTGCATTGCATCATCATGTTTTCAAAACTTGCATCTGTTCCGGTCTCCTTGTTCCGTCCGTTGTCCGTTCTGAGCCCAGTCACACATGCATGCGCCCACGACATGTCCGAAATAGTATTTTATAAGTGGCTGAAAAATGTTCTCAGAATGGTTTGAAAGTTGGCGTGCAGTCTTATTATAGTGTAGGTAGGCCATCTCCAAAGTTTCAGCGCATTCGGAGTCCGTTTGATGCCCCAACAGATAACTAAAGCGACAATATAGTCGGTCAAACGTCGGACGTTTTCGGTCTCCAGAAACTGCTGCCGGGTCTCTCTCTCTCTTCTCTTCTCTCAGCTCAAGACCGTCTTTTCAGTGTACCTACCGCCAAGCCCTACTTAACCTCTCTCGTCAGTCCGCAGACCTCCTCCCGCGCGCGTCCGAAAGTTGTCTCGGACCCGACCCGGACAGGCGTTACCGTTGTGTCCGGATCATCCCCAAACATCTACAAAACATCTCCGTTTTGTTGATTGGGCTCCCTACCTATTTTTCTCGGACCGACTGATTGAGGGACAGGATTAGCCCCTACCTAAAATCCTACTGCCATATATATAGTGGCAACCCTAGACACATCCCTAAATTCGAGCCTGCTTGTCCCATCCATCCACTTCATCCGCCGCCACCCCCTCTCCAAATCCTCCTCGGAGTCCACATCCAGCCAACCACATCCACCCACATCCTTCCTTGTTCAGTTTTCCACCGCACACCACTTGGCCAGATCCACTAGCCACCTTCCACCTTGATCTGGAGCCGCCAGATCAAGATCCGATGGCCCCTAGGCCACCAGTTCATCCCCATCGGTCCACCACAGTGTGCCGCAGCCGCGATCCCGCCTCAATCTTCTCTGCCTCAACGGAGCAGTCGTCACCGGCCACCAGGAGCCGCTGCTCCGCCTTGTCCCTCACCCGCCGGTAACCTCGCCCTGGCCTCGTGCTCTTTTTTTCTTCCCTGTTTTTCCCTTGCGCCGCTGTTGACCCGCCGGTCGCCGCCGAATGCCATCACAGGGAGCTCCAACGCCGTGCCGTAGCCATGGCCTGCATCCCTTGGCGCCCAGCTCGCCTACGTCCTGTTCCCGGACGGACCTACCCGTTCTGCACCCCTCCGGCCTCGCTTTCTGCAGCTGGAGACCCGCGCTCGGCCTCTTTCTGCCTCGCCAAGACCGCTTCCCCGCATCCTCGTCTGTCCAGCGCACCTGCAGAACCAGGCCGGACTCCCTCGCCCTCGCGAGCACGTCCATCGGAGCGCCACCTCACCGGAGAACATCGTCACGCACCTCAATCTGCCCATTCCCGCCGTTTTCCACCGACCCCATCGCCGGAACTCCTGTCGTCGTCCTCTGCATCGCCATGGGTGTGCTTCTGCTTCTGTCTTCAGATTGAACAGAGACCAACATCGCCCGCTCCCTGTTGACCGCGTCCTGAACCGCTTGGAAAGGCCTTTTTCTTCCAAGGCCCAGCCGCCATCCTTTCCTCTCCACCGCGTGGGCTGAGCCCCTCTAGTGAGGCCCAGTCAGCCTCCGTCTTGGCCCATTTCTGTTTTTTTTTCAGTTCTGCGTTTTAGCAATTATCCAGAGAGCAACAGTTTTGCAGTTTAGACCCCAAACTTCATGCTTTTAATAACTTCACAACCGTGCATCGGATTAAAACAATTTATATAAGAAATATGCTTAGTTTTTCGTCTAGTTTCATAACATGTCTTTTTCATCTATGTTTGAAATGTTTAAAATGTTGTTTGTTTAATTTTTGCCTATTGCCATGCTAAAATGATTTATTCCATAACTAAATATCTGTAACTCGGATTTTAATAAACTTTATATGTAAATGGGGTGGAAAAATGCCTAGTTTAACATGGTTCACTTACTTTGCATGTTTAACAACTCTAAAATTTTGTTTAGGGCAGAACAGTACCAAACCTTAAAATATGCATATGGGGATTTTTCCGGACTTGTTGCTTGTTGTTCCGGCCTCATTTAAACTTGCCTAGATAAACGAGATCAAACTAAATAACTTGAATGTGGTGTTTCGTCAATATTGCAACTCGTTGCATATTGAGCTCCACTTAATTTGTAGGATTGTTTGTGCATCTTGCCATGCCATGCATATTTAACCCGGACATGCATCATACTTGGTTGTGCATCATGCCATGCTTATGTGGTGGTTGTTTACTATGTTGTGTGCTTGTTTCCGGTGTTTGCTTCTTCGGGTTGGTTCCGGTAACGTCGCGTTTGTGAGGACCCGTTCGACTACGTCCGTTTGTCTTCTTCATGGACTCGTTCGTCTTCCTTGCGGGATTTCAGGCAAGATGATCATACCCTCGAAATCACTTCTATCTTCGCTTGCAGTTGCTTGCTCTTTTGCTATGCCTATGCTGCGATACCTACCACTTGCTTATCAGCCTCCCATATTGTTGAACCAAGTCTCTAACCCACCTTGTCCTAGCAAACTGTTGTTTGGCTATGTTACCGCTTTGCTCAGCCCCTCTTATAGCGTTGTTAGTTGCAGGTGAAGATTGAATTTTGTACCTTGTTGGTACATGGCTATGTTGTTCCTTTTTGGAACATGTTTACTTGTTGGGATATCACAATATATCTTATTTAATTAATGCATCTATATACTTGGTAAAGGGTGGAAGGCTCGCCATTATGCCTGGTGTTTTGTTCCACTCTTGCCGCCCTAGTTTTCGTCATATCGGTGTTATGTTCCCGGATTTTGCGTTCCTTACGCGGTTGGGCTATAATGGGAACCCCTTGATAGTTCGCCTTGAATAAAGCTCTTCCAGCAATGCCCAACATTGGTTTTACCATTCTTCACCTAGCCTTTTCTTTTCCCTTGGGAGTCACGCTCCTAAGGGTCATCATTATTTTACCCCCCCTGCCCCCGCCGGGCCAGTGCTCCTCTGAGTGTTGGTCCAACTTGTCAGCTGCTGGTGGCCACCAGGGGCAACTCTGGGCTGGCCTACCTGTACCTTGGACAATCCGGTGTGCCCTGAGAACGAGTTATGTGCAGCTCCTACCGGGATTTGTCGGCACATTCGGGCGGTGTTGCTTGATTTGTTTTACGTTGTCGAAGTTGTCTTGTAGAACTGGGATGCCGAGTCTGATCGGAATGTCTCGGGAGAAGGTTTATCCTTCGTTGACCGTGAGAGCTTGTGATGGCCTAAGTTGGGACACCCCTGCAGGGATTGAACTTTTGAAAGCCGTGCCCGCGGTTATGGGCGGATGGGAATTTGTTAATGTCCGGTTGTAGAAAACCTGAAGTTGACCTTAATTAAAATACATCAACTGCGTGTGTAATCGTGATGGTCTCTTTCCGGTGGAGTCCGGGAAGTGAACACGGTGTTGGAGTTATGCTTGACGTAGGTTGTTCTAGGATCACTTCTTGATCATAGTTTCTCGATCGTGCTTTGCCTTCTCTTCTCGCTCTCATTTGCGTATGTTAGCCACCATATATGCTAGTCGCTTGCTGCAGCTCCACCTCATACCTTTACCTTACCCATAAGCTTAAATAGTCTTGATCGCGAGGGTGTGATATTGTTGAGTCCCCGTGGCTCACAGATTACTTCCAAAACCAGTTTGCACGTGCCGATGATACCGTGCAGGTGACTCAACCAAGCTCAAGGAGGAGCTCGATGAAGATGTTGTCCTTTATGTTGTTTCATTGTAGTAGATCATTAGTGGAGCCCAGTTGCGGTCGATCGGGGATCTGTGTAGCATTTGGGGTAGTCTTCTTTTATTTTGGCTCCGTAGTCGGGCCTTGATTGTAACTGGTTGATGTAATGCTTTATTCATGTAATTGTGTGAAGTGTCGATTGTAAGCCAACTATGTATCTCTTTCCCTTATGTATTACATGGGTTGTGTGAAGATTACCTCACTTGCGACATTGCTTTCAATGTGGTTATGCCTCTAAGTCGTGCTTCGACATGTGGGAGATATAGCCGCATCGAGGGCGTTACTAGTTGGTAATCAGAGCCTTCCCCGACGTTAGGAGCCCCCTGCTTGATCGAATTAGCTGACGAGTTGAGTTTAGAAAAATGTTTTGAGTCATTTAGGAATTATATATATCGGAGAGTAGGAATTCTTTTTACTCCTCAGTCCCTTCATCGCTCAGGTGAGGCATCCTGACGTAGAGTTTTGACTCTTCTCTTCTCAAATTTCACAAAAAAAAATTAGGATCGCACGGGTATCTTGGAATCATTCCAATGGTTTTGTGACGAGAACATTGTTCTTGGTGCCTCCTGACATTTAGGGGTTGTGGTAGTGTCCCGGGGAGTTGAGCTCTGAGGTGTTGTCGTCCCAATTTTATCGTTGTAGTTCTGGAATACCTGAGATTAATTTCGCCGACATCGAAAATCTCTTTTATGCAGTTGTTGGTGAGATAACCTCGACGCCACCCAGTACTGGGGCGGGAGTTCGGGAGTATTGCCATAACTCGTATAACGGATGCTTTCCGAAGGTTGAGGCAAACGATTTCCGAAGGTTTCTTGGTTATGTGTTGAAGGATGGATACAGCTGGATGTAGGATTTGCTAGTTTTGGGTGAGATATTATGCTTCCCCTGTATCTCCAACACCTGATTGCATAACCGGAAAGTTTCGGGAGTTTATAAGTGGGAATTCAAGTAGCTCTTAGGATATCTTTCCGACAGATGTATGATATGAAATTGGGGTTCGACGTCTAGTGGTCCGCCTATCCACGGTTGGTTTTACAGTGGTCTCGTTGTTTCTTAAAGAGTCCATGGCTATGCCGACTTGGGGACGCTTCGTATGTCATGTGCACTGCCTTGTACATGATGGTGTTGTACGATCAAGCCCGTGTAGGCCCCACCATGAAAACTTCAGACGAAATCTGTATCATATGTTTGCTCCGGCTTATTCCGCAAGCCAACCTTTGTTTTGCTTTGAGTTGTGGTATTCGAGTTGCTTCGAAGTAAAATGTTGATTCCATACCTTCCCTAAGTGGTGTTCTCATATTCCTATGTGAATACTAATCCTTCTTGATAATCGAGATTGTCATGTAAATCCTGTTCAACCGGTGTGTTTTCTCTTCAAGCGGATCCGTTCATTTTCAACATCCACAAGATTCAATCTCAGCTTTGTCAACGTTGTTTGTTTCATCCATCCCAAGTTGTCTTTGTTTTTCCAACCCACCCACCCTTTTTCTTCAAGGACTCAGATTTCTTAATCAAGTATCCTTTGATTCATGTGAAGTATCTCCATTCTTTTCCTTCATGTTCTTACCCGGTGATTCTCATGAAGATTCTAACGGAGCTTCAAGTTCGTCACTCTTCACTCGTTTTCTGCTCTGGTGGATTCAAATCAAGCTGTCGGTGTTGATCTCATATCCCTTTTTCCTCGATTCAAATACCTTCTCATACCGGTGCACCTCATAATAATTCACTTCTCTCTATTCATTTGTTTGGGACTGCTAAAGATATCTCAGAAGGCTCGTCTTGTCTTTTAGGATCAGTTCAACCTATTTCGAGGTTGTTATCTCATTCTAGCCATTTAAATCTTACCGGTGCATTCTCTCTTGTAAATCATTCTATGGTGTTTCTTTTGAGTGAGCCCTAACCCACAAGTCTTTTTCCAGGATCTAACCTGACTCTTCTTATTTTCCGAAGTTATCCTCCAATTCTTTTCGAAGTTTGACGTAAGTATGATTTATCATCAGTCAAATATCTTTATCCAAGATCTTCCAAATTCTTTTCATCATTGGTTCAATTTTTCTATTCTTCTTTATTCCGGAGTGTCTCAACAATTCACGGTGGTGTTTCTCGTCGTCTTTCTCATCGCTTGAAGACCGAAGAAAAGTTTTTCCTCCATATCTTATCCGTTCTCTCAAAGATTCGTCATTCTAGCTTGTTGCTATCCTCTCATAATTGTTTTCAATGGTGACAATTTTTTCTCCCATCTGGAACAATTATGGAGTCTTTTCAGTTTGATTCTCCAGAGCCCATCATCTCAAAATTATTCATTCTCAGCTTTCAGATCTCGTTCTCCAATCATACCAGTGCATCATTCAAATATCCTCTAATCAGTTCTTGATCACTTCGTTCACTTGCATCTAAATTCCCTCAAGTATATTCATTCGTTTCCCAATTCTACCCGGTGTTCTTTATCTTTTCTTCGTTCATTTTCAATTCTTATGATGGTTCTTCCAAGATTCTTCTTCCTTCGTTTGTCTTATCAATTCATTCGTCGTTCCAATCATACCAGTGGTTCGTTGAAGACCTTTCTCGAGTTTGTGCTATATCTATCTTAATCCTTTCTACGAGAATAAGTAGTACGCCAAATCCATTGCTTGTCATCAACTTGAATTGGTGAAGGATAAGCATAATGTTATTCTTATTCTTGTTTCATCGAGTTTATTCAATTTCTTTTTCCGGAGTGGTTCATCGTATCACATTCTCAGTTCGAGATGCGTTATCTTTTCTTTTCCGGAGTTCCAAGCTCTAATTATCACGGAGATCCATCTAAATCATTACAAGGTTTCACCTTGTGTTCCCAACTTCTCTTTATCTTCGTAATTCTTTTGTTTACCGGAGTTCTTCATGAAGGTTCTACATGATGGTTCATCAAGGATTTATATTCTTTCTCGAAGTGTTCATCGAGATTCTTTTCTAAGGAGCTCAAGTATTCTTCATCTTGCATCCGGAGTGCAATTCTTTCTACCTTATCATTGGAGGTGGTATTATGTCATTCTTGATAATTTGAGTTCATCTTTCATGATTCACATATTATTAAGAATGAGGTATTTTAAATGCACCAACCAACTAGTTGGAGCTATCCTATGTCATGTTTCACCTAAAGCCTTCCCTAAGGATTGTTTCTATCTATGGTGCTCATAAGTGACCCAAGTTCTTCTTTTACCCTCCCGGTGAAATATTTTCTCGTCTCCTTGTTCATATCAATCCAATTCTTTTTCCCGTGAGTGGCAGGTTGTCACCTCATAATTTGAGATGTATTCCAGAAGACCATATCAACCTTATTCTTTTTGTTGTTGGTTTTCCAACAACTCCGTTCTAGCATTTGTTGTAATCGTGCTCTCTCAAGATCTTGTTTCCCTGCATTCCGGAGGCATTGTGATGTTGCTCTCTGCAGCGCATCTTCTTGTTTTGTCCGGATCGTGTTCTTTTCGTCCTTATCCTTTTAACCGGAGTGTCGTGCTCGCTTTTCGAGTTCTTCCCATCCTGTCATGTTTTTGCCTCCCTTCTCAACCGGTGTGCCGCCTGAAATCGTTCTTACCCATTGTGCCATTCTTTCAATAGTTCCGGAGGCATTGTATTGTTGTTTTCATCAAGTATCCCCTCATCTTGTCAAATTCATGTTCAATTCCTTCCATTTACAGTCGGAGTGCTGTCCAAATTATATCATTCTTAATCCTTCTCTATCTTGTTTTAACCGGAGTGGTTTCAATATATATCTTGCCCTTCAACCTCAAGGTTTTTTGCAATGATCTTTGTCCCTCTTTTCTAACTGAGTGTTTTCGACTTTGTTCACCTTCGTTGTATTCTTTTCTCGAATTTGTTCAACCTCGCAAGGTTCTTTGGTTTCACTCGTTTGTCATAGAAGCAACATAGTTTCACCACACCTCTTCCTCTTCCTTTCCCCTCTGGTGCCATTCTAGATCTCGGGACGAGATCCTCTCGTAGTGGTGGAGTGTTGTAACGCCCCGAGACCATTGCGCCAGGTGTCGTCCAGTTATTCGCTATTGTTGCAATGTCATTCGCTTGCGTGTTGCATCTTATCATGTCATCATGTGCATTGCATCATCATGTTTTCAAAACTTGCATCTGTTCCGGTCTCCTCGTTCTGTCCATTGTCCGTTCTGAGCCCAGTCACACTTGCACGCGCCCGCGGCATGTCCAAAATAGTATTTTATAAGTTGGCGTGATTTCTTATTATAGTGTAGGTAGGCCGCCTACCAAGTTTTAGCGCATTCGGAGTCCGTTTGACGCCCCAACGGATAACTATAGCGACAATATAGTCGGTCAAACGTCGGAAGTTTTCAATCTCCGGAAATTGCTGCCGGGTCTCTCTCTCTTCTCTTCTCTCAGCTCGAGACCGTCTTTTTAGTCTACCTACCGCCAGGCCCTACCTAACCTCTCTTGTCAGTCCGCAGACCTCCTCCCGCGCGCGTCCGAAAGTTGTCCCGGACCCGACCTGGACAGGCGTTACCGTTGTGTCCGGATCATCCCCAAACATCTACAAAACATCTCCGTTTTGTTGATTGGGCTCCCTACCTATTTTTCTCGGACCTTCTAATTTAAATCAGAGGGACCGGATTAGCCCCTACGTAAAATCCTATTGCCATATATATATATAGTGGCAACCCTAGACAAACCCCTAAATTCTAGCCCGCTTGTCCCATCCATCCACTTCATCCGCTGCCACCCCCTCTCCAAACCCTCCTCCGAGTCCACATCCAGCCAACCACATCCACCCACCTCCTTCCTCGTTCAGTTTTCCACAACACACCACTTGGACAGATCCACTAGCCACCTTCCACCTTGATCTGGAGCCGCCAGATCAAGATCCGATGGCCCCTAGACCACCAGTTCATCCCCATCGGTCCACCACAGTGCGCCGCAGCCGCGATCCCGCCTCAATCTTCTCTGCCTCGACGGAGCAGTCGTCGCCGGCCACCAGGAGCCGCTGCTCTGCCTTGTCCCTCACCCGCCGGTAACCTCGCCTTGGCCTCGTGCTCTTTTTTTCTTCCCCGTTTTTCCCTTGCGCCGCTGTTGACCCGCCGGTCGCCGCCGATTGCCATCACTGGGAGCTCCAACGCCGCGCCGTCGCCATGGCCTGCATCCCTCGGCGCCCAGCTCGCCTCCATCCTGTACCCGGACGGACCTACCCGTTCTGCACCCCTCCGGCCTCGCTTTCTGCAGCTGGAGACCCGCGCTCGGCCTCTTTCTGCCTCGCCAAGACTGCTTCCCCGCGTCCTCGTCTGTCCAACGCACCTACAGAACCAGGCCGGACTCCCTCGCCCTCGCGAGCACGTCCACCGGAGCGCCACCTCGCTGGAGAACCTTGGAAAGGCCTTTTTCTTCCAAGGCCCAGCCGCCCTCCTTTCCTCTCCACCATGTGGGCTGAGCCCCTCTGGTGAGGCCCAGTCAGCCTCTGTTTTGGCCCATTTCTGGGTTTTTTTCAGTTCTGCGTTTTAGCAATTATCCAGAGAGCAATAGTTTTGCAGTTTAGACCCCAAACTTCATGCTTTTAATAACTTCACAACCGTGCATCAGATTAAAACAATTTATATATTGAATATGCTTAGTTTTTCGTCTAGTTGCATAACATGTCTTTTTCATCTATGTTTGAAATGTTTAAAATGTTGTTTGTTTTAATTTTGCCTATTGCCATGCTAAAATGATTTATTCCATAATTAAATATCGGTAACTCGGATTTTAATAAACTTTATATGTAAATGGGGTGAAAAAATGCCTAGTTTAACATGGTTCACTTACTTTGCATGTTTAATGACTCTAAATTTTGTTTAGGGCAGAATAGTACCAAACCTTAAAATATGCATATGGGGATTTTTCCGGACTTGTTGCTTGTTGTTCCGACCTCATTTAAACTTGCCTAGATAGGTAGTTTTGCTTTGCTTCACCCTCTTGCCATGCTAACAACATTTAATCTTGTTGGGTACATAAACGAGATCAAACTAAATAACTTGAATGTGGTGTTTCGTCAATATTGCAACTTGTTGCATATTGAGCTCCACTTAATTTGTAGGATTGTTTGTGCATCTTGCCATGCCATGCATATTTAACCCGGACATGCATCATACTTGGTTGTGCATCATGCCATGCTTATGTGGTGGTTGTTTACTATGTTGTGTGCTTCTTTCCGGTGTTTGGTTCTTCGGGTTGATTCCGGTAACGTCGCGTTTGTGAGGACCCGTTTGACTACGTCCATTTGTCTTCTTCATGGACTCGTTCTTCTTCCTTGCGGGATTTCAGGCAAGATGATCATACCCTCGAAATCACTTCTATCTTTGCTTGCTAGTTGCTCGCTCTTTTGCTATGCCTATGTTGCGATACCTACCACTTGCTTATCATGCCTCCCATATTGTTGAACCAAGCCTCTAACCCACCTTGTCCTAGCAAACCGTTGTTTGGCTATGTTACCGCTTTGCTCAGCCCCTCTTATAGTGTTGTTAGTTGCAGGTGAAGATTGAAGTTTGTACCTTGTTGGTACATGGCTATGTTGTTCCTTTTTGGAACATGTTTACTTGTTGGGATATCACAATATATCTTATTTAATTAATGCATCTATATACTTGGTAAAGGGTGGAAGGCTCGCCATTATGCCTGGTGTTTTGTTCCACTCTTGCCGCCCTAGTTTCCGTCATATCGGTGTTATGTTCCCAGATTTTGCTTTCCTTATGCGGTTGGGCTATAATGGGAACCCCTTGATAGTTCGCCTTGAATAAAACTCTTCCAGCAATGCCCAACATTGGTTTTACCATTCGCCACCTAGCCTTTTCTTTTCCCTTGGGAGTCGCGCTCCTGAGGGTCATCATTATTTTACTTCCCCCCCCCCCCCGGCCAGTGCTCCTCTGAGTGTTAGTCCAACCTGTCAGCTGCCGGTGGCCACCAGGAGCAACTCTGGGCTGGCCTACCCGTACCTTGGACAATCCGGTGTGCCCTGAGAACGAGTTATGTGCAGCTCCCATCAGGATTTGTTGGCACATTCGGGCGGTGTTGCTACATTTGTTTTACCTTGTGGAAGTTGTCTTGTAGAACTGGGATGCGGAGTCTGATCGGAATGTCTCGGGAGAAGGTTTATCCTTCATTGACCTTGAGAGCTTGTGATGGGCTAAGTTGGGACACCCCTGCAGGGATTGAACTTTCGAAAGCTGTGCCCGCGGTTATGGGCAGATGGGAATTTGTTAACGTCCGGTTGTAGAAAACCTGAAGTTGACCTTAATTAAAATACATCAACCGTGTGTGTAACCATGATGGTCTCTTTCCGGCGGAGTCCGGGAAGTGAACACGGTGTTGGAGTTATGCTTGACGTAGGTTGTTCTAGGATCACTTCTTGATCATAGTTTATCGATCGTGCTTTGCCTTCTCTTCTCGCTCTCATTTGCGTATGTTAGCCACCATATATGCTAGTCGCTTGCTGCAGCTCCACCTCATACCTTTACCTTACCCAAAAGCTTAAATAGTCTTGATCGCGAGGGTGCGAGATTGTTGAGTCCCCGTGGCTCATAGATTACTTCCAAAACCAGTTTGCAGGTGCCCAGGATACCGTGCAGGTGACTCAACCAAGCTCAAGGATGAGCTCGATGAAGATCTTGTCCTTTATGTTGTTTCGTTGTAGTTGATCAGTAGTGGAGCCCAGTTGGGGTCGATCGGGGATCTGTGTAGCATTTGGGGTAGTCTTCTTTTATTTTGACTCCGTAGTCGGGCCTTGATTGTAACTGGTTTATGTAATGCTTTATTCATGTAATTGTGTGAAGTGGCAATTGTAAGCCAACTATGTATCTCTTTCCCTTATGCATTACATGGGTTGTGTGAAGATTACCTCACTTGCGACATTGCTTTCAATGCGGTTATGCTTCTAAGTCGTGCTTCGACACGTGGGAGAGATAGCCGCATCGAGGGCGTTACAAGGAAGGTGCCTACCAGTAAGGTACCTCAGTCGACACTAGCACCGGAGCTAGTGACTCAGCAATTTGGAGACCCAGTTCGGGCATCAGTTCGAGCTAGTGACTCGACTCAATGAGATCCCCGGTCGGGTGCATGCGTGGAAGATGTCATCTGCTTGGTGCGGTGCTGATGTGGCTCTATCTCTGGTGTGTGTCCATTGCAAGGAGGTCAAAGAAGAAAAGCTCTTGGCCCTCAAGGTTGCCAATACCAAGAGACAGAACTTCCAGTCCTTCATGGAAACCTTCCTTGATGCTCTGACTCGTATTGGTGATGGGATCGACCTAGACGAGTTCGTCTAGCCAGCTAGCCCTCTTCCTGTCAAGTGAACAAACTTTAAGCCCCACATTTATTTGCCTCAGAGTGCCGAGTGATTTTGTAACCGTTAAACTCCTTCGGGCCTGATGCCCGAATACTGCCGTTCGAGGTTCTGTACCTTGCTGGATTTATCTGAATTTGATTTTCTCTTGAATACGGTTTCTTTGCTTTTACCATTTGCCGAATCGACCCCAAGGCCACTGTACTCGCAGCTTTGATGAGAAGGTCATGGATATGAGCGCCAAGGGGTATGCACGACCTGTACCTCGTCTCCCTGACGAATCGGGATGGAGCGGATGTTGTATTTGTGGCGAAGTTCCGATGAGAGGTTTGTGCACGTGAGCAGTAGGTGCCGCACACGACCTACACCTTGTCGTCCTTGTGGATCGGGATGGAGCGTACATTGTACTTGTGACACAGCTCCGTCAATGGGGTCATGAGCAAGCGCACAAGGTGCTGCACAGGACCTGCACCTCGTCGTCCTTGCATATCGGGATGGAGCGGACTCCACTCGGAATAGTTTTTAACTTAGGAAAATCTGGTTCGCGGCTAAGCCCCCGAGTGAGAGGATTCCTCTTCACTCGGAGGATTTTTTAACTTAGGCGAGTACGGGGTCGTACCTAAGCCCCTGAGTGAGAGGGTTGCCCTTCAATCAGAGTAGTTTTTAACTTGGCGATTACGGGGTCGCGGCTAAGCACCCGAGTGAGAGGATTGCTCTTCACTTAGAGGATTTTTTTAACTTAGGGAGTACGGGGTCGCAGCTAAGCCTCCGAGTGAGAGGGTTGCTCTCCACTCGAAGTAGTTTTTAAGCTAGGCGATTACGGGGTCGCGGCTAAGCCCCCGAGTGAGAGGATTGCTCTTCACTCGAAGTGTTTTTGAAACTTAGGCGAATCGAGTTCGTAGCTAAGCCCCCGAGTGGGAGGATTGCTCTCCACTCGGAGTATTTTTGAAACTTAGGTGAATCGGGTTCGCGGCTAAGCCACCCACTGGGGGATTTCAACACATATGTTTGGAACAATTGTTAAGATACTGCAAAAATCTTGTCTTTGATAAGCAAACTGAATGACTCTTATTACCTGTCGACTCAAGTGTTTCAGTATAAAAACAGCGCAGTAGATCCGCATTGCATGAGCGTCGCTCATCTTTCTTCATGGCTATGTCGTAGAGGTGATATGCCCCATTGTGGAGCACCCTGGTGATGACGAAGGGACCTTTCCAGGCCAGAGCAAGCTTGTTAGGTTGTTTCTGATGTACTCAGAGTACAAGATCTCCTTCTTGGAATGCTGGACCTCAGACATTACGGGCATGGAATCAAAGCAAGTCTTGCTGATAGATGGTCGACCTAATCAAAGCCATCTCACGTTCTTCCTCCAAGAGACCAACTACATCTTGGCCTGCTTGTTCAGCTTCAGCTTCTAAGAAATGTTCCACTTGGGGAGAGTTGTGCAATAAGTCACTCGAAAGCACAGCTTCAGCGCCATACACCATGAAGAAAGGGGTTCGGTCAGTCGACTTGTTTGGAGTTGTTCTCAGTCCCCATAAGACAGATGGCAATTCAGTTACCCAAGCTCCAGCAGCATGCTTGAGATCCCGCATCAGTCAGGGTTTCATCCCTTGAAGTATCAAACCGTTCGCCCTTTCTGCTTGTCCATTCGACTCTGGATGCGCAACAGATGCGTAGTCGACCCGAGTGCCTTGGGAAGCACAGAATGCTCTGAACTCATCAGAATCAAAGTTGGAGCCATTGTGTGTGATAATACTGTGAGGTACTCCATATCTGAAAATCAATTCTCTGATGAAACTGATGGGAGTGCTTGAATCAAGACTCTTGATAGGCTTGGCTTTGATCCATTTAGTGAACTTGTCGACTGCTACAAGCAAATCCAACCACCAAACGGCAAATGGCCAGACGAGTGGAATAGTCTTCAAGGCAGATGCAGGCTTGTCGAACATGTTTGAGTAGAACTGATAGCCTTCGCACTTGTCAACTGTATCTTTTGCCATCTCATTTGCTCGTGGCCAGTAGAGTCCCACTGGGTATGCTTTGGCTACGATGGTTCGAGAGGACATATGGTGACCACAGGTCCCCGAGTGGATATCATTAAGAATCATTCATGCATCGCTGAGCAACTCCAGTAACACTCTCTCTGTAGAGCCGTCCACCTATCACGGTAAAGGCTTTGGATCGACGGACAATCTGACAGGCCTCATCTTCATCCTCCGGAAGCTCCTTCCTAAGCAGATACACAATGCATGGCACCGTCCAATCAGGGGTGATGACCAAAACCTGCATGATCAGGTCGACCATGGCTGGGACTTCAATCTCAGTCGGATCGGTAGAACTTTTCGGTTGTGGGGGCTCTTCTGTGAAAGGATCCTCTTGAACTGACGAGGAATGGAGATGCTCCAAGAACACATTGCTAGGGATAGGCTTCCGAGTGGAACCAAACTTCGCCAAGTCATCCGCTGCTTGATTCTTGATTCGGGGTATGTGGTGGAGCTCTAACCCCTCAAACTTCTTTTCCAACTTTCTTACTTCATTGCAATAACCAGTCATAGCTGGGCTCCTGATGTCCCACTCCTTCATCACTTGATTGGCCACTAAATCTGAGGCGCCGTAAACCATCAGGAGACGGACGCCGAGTGAAATGGCCATACGCAACCCATTCAAAAGCGCCTCATATTCAGCTTCGTTGTTGGAGGAATCAAAGTAAATCGGGAGAACATAATTGAGTTTGTCGCCTCATGGAGATACCAGGACTACTCCAGCACTAGAACCATTCAGCATCTTGGACCCATCAAAGAACATAGGCCAGTGTTGTCGGATAACGGGTTCCGGCAAAACCGTTAAGGTTCAAACACTATGGTGCGCGCGAAGATCTCCCCCCTATCGATCCGCGTCCTACTTGGCCTAGATCTCACGAACTAACTCGACGAACTCGCAACACAAAGGACACAAGATTTATACTGGTTCGGGGCACCGATGTGGTGTAATACCCTACTCCAGTGTGGTGGTGGTGGCTTGCCTCTTGGGCTGAGGACGAACAGTACAAGGGGAAGAACAGCCTCCTAAGGTTGAGGTGTTCTTGTGCTTGGTGCACTTGTGTGGTTGGGGATGTACTTAGATGATCCGTCTTCGTCCCCCCATCTATGGTGGTGGCTAGGCCTATTTATAGAGGCCCTGGTCCTCTCCCCAAATATTGAGTGGGAAGGGAGCCAACAACGGCCAATTTGAAAGGGGACAGCTAGTACAAGCTATCCTGATGAAAGGTGGTCTTCGCCTACCAAAGCTCTGGTGGTGACGCCATCCTGCGCTCCATGGTGACCTCCGTCTTGCCGTCCTTCTGGTCTTGGTCTCGTTGCACCAATATGGTAACCTTTGCTTGATGCCTCGGTACTCTGGGCCTGCGCTTGCCCCCTTGGCACCAAAGATGAAATAAGGAGGCTGCGCGCGCTGGTGCCCGCCTGGTCTCTATCGTCATGGCTCACGTCACGAGAACCTCGCGAGGTTTGCCCGACCTTGAACTCTCCGCTCCTCATGAGCCAGCCTGGCGAGGCCGCTCCTGAGGGGGTCTTGTGTCGTCCGCCTCGCGAGGCTTGGCCCCTCGCGAGGGTCTTGATTCCTTGTGATGCAGATGAGCCGTACAGGCCTGCTAGCAAAGCCATGCCATGGGCCGCAGGCAGGCAAGTCTGGGGACCCCCATTCCTAGAACGCCAACAGGAGCCCCCGGGCCCAGGGTGTGCTCAGGCTTGGCTTCGAGGCAAAGCCAAGGGTCAAGTGCTAGCACCACGAGACACAATTGCCTGCGGCCTCGGTCGACACGTGGCGGTTGATTGGTCGTGGGCATCTCCGCTTCCCCACGATGCCTTCGTAACTGCCTGACGTGACAAGTCCCTGCGACATGCAAGGAAAACCATCATTACCTGTGATCGTGGGGGGTGCTGGTTGGGCTTCTCTTGGTATAAATGGGAGGGGGCGGAGCTCCTGTCGCCCATCTTTCCTCTGCCTCTCCTGCTTCTTCTTCTTCCTTGCTCCACTTCTTTCTCGTGTAGATATGGCGCCGATCCGGATGTTCTCAGCTGCAGAGAAAGGCAAGGCTCCCCTCAATGTGCCCGAGCTGCTCTCGCCGAAGAAAAGGAGGTCTCCTCGTCGTGAGGTGGTCGTGAGGCCGGTGGTGTCGAGGCCTCGGTATGAGAGGCCGCCTCCTGGGTACCCGGTGCCCTTGTACGCTCACGCTGAAGATTCTGGAGGGAGGAGTGGTGAGCGGCGCCGCCCACGCCAGGGCCATGGTTGCCATGCAGTGGAGGCACGCGCCGTCGCCCCTAGGGTCCATGCTGCGGACTCTTCGCATGAGTTCGTGCTGTGGGCGGTGATGCCCCCGGGCACCTGGATAGGACTCCTACCGTTCGCCGCCGCCGAGATGTCACCGAGGGGCCTTCGCGAACTTTGGCTGCAGCACACAGACTATGACGCCCAGGCGACTGGAACGGAGATTGGAACTGTCGCCTTCGGGAAGATCTTCATGACCCGAGGCTGGGGTGAGATTGCCCGAGTCTGCCGCGCGGAGGGCGCCCTCACGGCGCACTTCGAGTACGACGGCGCCTCCGTGCTGTTCTTGAAGCTCTTCGACGAGGAAGGCCACTGCCTGGAGTGCTGCCTTGAAGGAGGTCGCCAGGGTGACGCTGCGGTGGGTGCGGGGCCCGCCACCGGTCTCGGCTGTAGCTCCTCCAATGACAGCGGCGACTCCTGTTGGTCTAGCGACTCCCGTGAGCTCTTGGAGTATCCGGAGACGAGCGGCGACACTTGCGTGCCCCCGAGCTCCCGCCGAGCCCGGAGCAGGGCCGCGGCGTCCAGCCGCCGTCCCCGCTGATCTGGATGGGGTTGGCGCCGGCCTCACATGGCTCACTATTGATGATGGCGCAGTGCGTGTAGATAGAACCCCTAGGGATTTCTTCCATTTTGTACCCTGCAAGGAATCGAGTAATAGTCCCCGTGGGGGTGTGTAAAGCGTATGTAATGCCTTTTGTCAATATAGCCCCCATTATGGAGATTTGTGTGCGCATATCCTGCCGAGGCTCGGCCTCCCCTTTCCAATCCTGTGGCAACTTGATGCTCTACGTTGACAGGTCCCGTTCCCCAGGCAGGCTGCAGCCGTCGCTGGTATGCCAGGCTGCGTGTCGTTGTCAAGGCCAGGAGGTGAGCGGCCCGAGGTCCAGTAAGAGCTCCTAAGGAGCGATGCTCAAGAGGTACCCCTTAGTGTGCAAGCAGCTGTCTTAGGATGGGAAAGGAAGAAAATGTTGCCGCAGCAGGGCAGCGAAGGGAGTGAGCGAGGGTCTCGTACCGCAAGCGACTGTTGGATCAAGAGAGAGAACTTATCTTTGGCTGTCTGGGGTCTGCCCCTCGGGTCGTGCCAGACTCGCTCGCCGGTCGTTGTAGTGTGGGTAGGTTTGGCCCGTGCGGGCCTCCCCCTCCCCTCCATGTTCTTCTTGGTGCTCTGCGGCCTCAGGTTATGACCCTCGAGCGAGCTCAGCCGCCGCTGGTATGCCAGGTCGCATGCTATGGTCAAGGCCAGGGGTGAGGGCTGGAGAGCCAGTAAGAGCTCCTGAGGTGCGATGCTCAGGAGCCCCCCTTTTAATGCGCAAGCGAATCGCATGAGGGGAGAGAGAGAGTCTATGGCACCGCCTGCTGTGGCCCTCATGAAGTTCCTGCAAGCTAGCGCAAGGAAGGGCACCGGTCACCGTGGTCATTGTTGGTCTGCTTCATTCCTGCAATATGCACCATGCCTTGTGGAGGTGTTAAACTCGCGTTTGATATTGTGAGAACAATATGTATTGTAATATTTGCTTTGAGATTTTGCGATTTTCTTCCTATTTGCGTTCTGCATCGGCAGAGCTCGGCCCCGCGCATACCTCAACCGCCGTTGGGCCGACCAAAAACGAGGACGGACCAAGGAGTGATGGGCTATGTGACCAGTTAGGCTCCTGAGTCGCGATGCTCAGGAGTCCCCCTTAATGCGCCAACAGCCTATAGGAAGGAAACACGAGGATAGGTTAATGTTCCACGTTGGTAGAGCCCGGCCCCGCGCATACCTCAACCGCCGTTGGGCCGACCAGAGACCAGGATGGACCAAGGAGTGAGGGGCTATGTGACGAGTTAGGCTCATGAGTCACGATGCTCAGGTGTCCCCCTTGACGTGCAAACATTCTCCATACCTCTGCCCTCGCCGAGGCTCGGCAAGGGAGGGGCGTGCGATGACTAGGTCCGGGGGACCTGGTTGGGTGGCGTACGCTTGGGCGTGACCCGAGCGCAGCCCCCGTGTCTAGCCCCCTCGCGCGGCTCTCTCGAGGGGAGGCGTTGCGGTGAGTCTGGACATTGAGCTCTACGGCTCCCTGAGGTTGGTACGGTCATGGGGCCGCCCTCAGTTGTTTATGACCAGCACGGAGCATAGTGCTTTCGCTTGTGCGTGGGCATAACTGCTCCTCGGCAGTGTCGATGGCCAGCGCGGCGCATGGTGCTTCCACTAGGGCATGGGAGGGGGACTCCCTACTGTGAAGAGCCCCCGTGGCATGTACAGCCCCTCCCTGACACGTGGCTTGCACGACAGGGCTAGACGAGGTGTATCTGGGCACTCGTGTGCCAGCGCGGGACTCACGAGGCCCTACATCAAGGCGGGTTGTGCCTGGTCATGATTCTTGTTCACTTTCTTGGTCCTGCAAGGTGGTTAGACAACCTGCGCCGAGCGAATCTCCCGAGGTCATTGCGTGAAAAAGCCAAGCACCAATGGCCCCAGGAGGTGACGTGAACGGGGCCGGCCCGCCAGACAGAGCTCAGCCACTGGATTTATCGACGCTGCAGGGACGGGCCCGAGCACAAACGTCGTGCTTAGCTTACTCATGCGAGGGGTCTCGAAGAAAGAGGGCCGGCGCGCGGCTCACATGGCGGGTGACAATCAAACGGGCGATAGTCATAGATAGATTAAGCATGGATAGCAACCTAGCTCAGGTAAATGCAGGGAAGATGCATGCCATAGGGTCTGGCCCGAGTGTCTTGGGAATGATGCAGCCCGAGGGGCGCCCCCAACAGGGTAAGCTAAAGGCATAAAAGGAAAGATACATGCCCCAGGGACGGACCCATGCGGCCTGGGAATGATGCAACCCTGGGGGTGCTCCCATCTGAGTGAACTTTGGAAAATGTCACCTGGTTTTGTTGACGAAGGGGAGTTGGGGTACCTGAAGGTGTGCGGCGAGAGGGCTGCCTCTCATGAGCCACCGGGGCCCTGAGGCTCGGGAGGCCCTGGGGTCCAGGGGGTTCCTCGAGGACCATCTTCATCTCCATCAGCACCGCATGGTGCCTGGCCTCCTGAGCCGCTAGGATACTCTGCAGGTTGAGCTGATAGGCGGCTGCCACGCTCGGGAGACAGAAGGGCATGCGAATGTAACTATGAGGTGGGCCGTCGTAGAGTCCCACACGCGAAGGCCAGAGAAGCTCCTGAGAGGCGACCCGATTGAGCCTTGGGACATCAATGCAGACGCGCAGCCTGGCATCCTCGCCTGGATGGGGAGCTGCGCCTGGTGAGCGGTGGCTGCCCCGCATGGCCCTCGCGTCTTGCAGTTCCTGAGTAGTCTAGGTGATGAACTCCTGAGCAGTGGGCACTCCTTGCCCTGCGTTCTCCTGAGGGAAACGTGCTGCGAAGCACGCCTCCAAGTGGTGCCCAAGCGCCTCCCTCGTGATGTTGGCAAAGTCTGAGGCCCTCCAGAAAAGAGCCCCCGAGCCCTGCCCAAGAGGGGCGCTGGGCGCGTTTCCCTATGCGATGGAGGGAGGTGCCCCAGGCACGGACGCTGATCCTGATGAGGCGCCGCTTGCCTGAGGCCCTGCGTGATGCAGTTGCTTCTTCTTCTTGGGGGTGGCCTCAGGAGGGCACTCACCTTGACTGTCGGGGTCGTCGATTTCTGCAGCTTGGAAGGCACGCTCGAGGGAGCACACCGCGTCTCTTTCTTCGCACGGCACTGTGATGATTCCGCCGCTTCCCGGCATCTTGAGGACATCGTAGCCGTGATGAGTCACCGCCATGAACTTGGCCAGGGCTGGATACCCGAGGATGGCATTGTATGGCAGGTGGATATAGGCGACATCGAAGTCGATGAGTTCGGTGCGGTAGTTGTTGCGTTCTGCGAAGGTAATGGGGAGGCAGACCTGCCCGATCGGGGTAGTAGAGCCATCGGTCACTCCTGAGAAATGCTTGGTAGGCTAAAGCTGGTCATATGGCACTTGGAGGTTGTCAAACGCGTCGACGGACAAGACGTTGAGCACTGTGCCTCCGTTGATGAAAGTCTTGGTAACTTGCACGTTGCTGATGACTGGTGAACAGATCATTGGGAGGATGCCTGCAGTAGCCGCGCACTTGAGCTGATCTGCCGAACTGAACGTGATGGGGCACCTAGACCATCTGAGCGAGCGCGTGGCCTCGAGCTTGGGGAGAACTGCATTCACTTCACGGGCAAATTGTTTGAAGATACACTGTGAGGCTGGGGCTTGAGCTCCACCTAAGATGCAGGCGATAGCGCACGGCTCCTGGAAGCCCCCAGCCCCCTCTCTTGATGGTGGTCGTCGTTCCTTCTGGGTGGTGGTGGTAATGGAGGGCGGCCAGCATTGCCTTGAGGACGGCCCTCACGAGGTTGGTCCCTCCATGCGTCGTTGCGAGGCTGATCCTGCCAACGGTCCTCACGAGGCCGGTCGTGCCACTCCTGGCGTGGGCCACGGTTGTCCCAGCGTCCGCCACCACATCCTCCTCCTCGGTCATAGCCCCGGTCACTGCGCTCGGGGCGTCGACCGAAGCGTCCTTCTCGAATGGCTCTGAGCTCTTGACAGCCGCTGGTGTTGTGGGTGCGTAGGTTATGGAAGGCATAGAATGGTCAGCTGCCCTTGGATGAATCAGGCTGGTCTCTGTCGCACTTGGTGTCTGGCTCCGCCACGAGCAAGGCTGCTCCCTTGCGCTTCACGTCCTTGGCCTTGGTCTTTTTCTCCTCTGGGTCCGTAGCAGGGAGCTCGAGGAGGGAGAGGCGCTCCTCCTCAGCTCTTGCACACTTGGTTGCGATGTTGAACAGCTCCAGGGTCGTGCACAGCTCTTCATGGATGGAGAGCCCCTCCTTCATCTTGACGTCACGGACTCCGTCGAAGAATGTTGAGATGATAGCCTCGTCGGTCACCTTGGGGATTTTGATGCGCGCGCTGTTGAAGCACTGAATGTACTTTTGCAGGGTCTCTACTGGTTGTTGCTTGATGCGGTGCAGGTCACCTGCGAGTGCCCTGGCAGTTGGCGATGAAGCGGTTGCGCATCTCGTCCCAGGAGGAAATTGAGCCTGGAGGCAGGTTCAGGAGCCAGGAGCGGGGACCATCCTTGAGAGCCATGGGAAACCAGTTCGCCATAACTTTCTCGTCGCCGTTAGCCGCCTTGATGCTCAACTCGTAGAGCTGCAGGAACTCCATGGGGTCGGGGGTGCCGTCGTAGTGAGGAGGCAGATCTGGCTTGAATTTTCCCGGCCAGGCGATGCTATGCAGCTCGAGGGTGACGGCCCGGTAGCCGGCCGTGGTCACCGGTGCCTGCCTTGGAGGTGGAGCTTGGTCTTGGTGCCTGCGCGCCGCTACGGCAAGCGATGTTGGGCCTTCCCGCGACAAACGATCCTAGGGCGGCGGAGCGAGGACCGGCGGAGCGTTCGCCTGCGGTCGAGGGACTTCCTGATAGCTTCTTTCTTCACGCGCGGGCGCCGAACGTGGTGGGTCGTTCTGCGGAGCCGCATGCCTTGGCGCTAGGGCGCCATCTTGGGGCAGAGGTGGTGGAGGTCGAGGCAGAGAGTGGGACGGCACAGGGGAGCCCCCTGCGGCGCAGACAAGCTCGGCAATGCGGTCAAGCCAGTCCTTGTAGAGGTCGTCGACTGGGCGATAGCGCAGAAGCTCGTCTGCCATGAGGAGCGCGGCCCGTGCATCCATGGGAACGCGACGAGCGTGAGATGATGAACCAGCGGGAGTCAGCGATGGAGTGGCGGTGCGGCCGTCCTGTCGCGCCGAGGGGTGCACCGAGGACACTTGCTGCTCATTCCTTGCCGGGCCGGTGGCGGCGTTGGCGGTAGGCGACGGAGAGCGACGAGGTGGACCACTGACGGGGGTCGTTTGAGCAACGTGGGTGGCGAGGGCAGCCCGGCGCTTGGCACGGGCGCGACGCCCGTCCGCCATGGAGAAGATGAAGCAACACGACATGGAGCGACAGAAGGGAAGCTTTGGCACACCACTACCTGGCACGCCAAATATCAGATCATGGGTTCCGGCAAAACCCTTAAGGTTCAAACACTGGGTTAAGCGCGAAGATCTCCCCCCCCCCCTATCGATCCGTGTCCTACTTGGCCTAGATCTAACAAACTAAGTTGACAAACTCACAACACAAAGGACACAAGATTTATACTGGTTTGGGCCACCAATGTCGTGTAATACCCTACTCCAGTTTGGTGGTGGTGGATTGCCTCTAGGGCTGAGGAGGAACAGTACAAGGGGAAGAACAGCCTCCTGAGGTTGAGGTGTTCTTGTGCTTGGTGCACTTGTGTGGCTGGGGATGAACTTAGATGATCCGTCTTCACCCCCCGTCTATGGTGGTGGCTAGTCCTATTTATAGAGGCCCTGGTCCTCTCCCCAAATATTGAGCGGGAAGGGAGTCAACAACGGCCAATTTGAAAGGGGACAGCTAGTACAAGCTATCTTGACAAAAGGTGGTCTTCGCCTGCCAAAGGCTCTGGTGGTGACGCCGTCCTGGGCTCCATGGTGACCTCCTACTCGCCGTCCTTCTGGTCTTGGTCTCGTTGCACCAATATGGTAACCTTTGCTTGATGCCTCGGTACTCTGCGCTTGCCCCATTAGCACCAAAGAGGAAACAAGGACGCTGCACGCTGGCGCCCGCCTGGCGCCCGCCTATTCTCTATCATCATGGCTCATGTCACGAGAACCTCGTGAGGTTTGCCAGACCTTGTACTCTCCGCTCCTCATGAGCCAGCCTGGCGAGGCCACTCCTGAGGAGGTCATGTATCGTCCGCCTCGCGAGGCTTGGCCCCTCGCGAGGGTCTTGATTCCTTGTTGATGAAGATGGGTCGTATAGGCCTGCTAGCAAAGCCACGCCGCGGGCAGCAGGCAGGTAAGTCTGGGGACCCCCGTTCCTAGAATGCCGACAAATGTTCCAAGTGAATCTGAGTCGGTTGTTGCTACTCAATCCACTTGGCCAGGAAATATGCTATTGCTTGGGACTTGATTGCTTTCTTTTCCTCAAACTCGATATCCAACGGAAGGAGTTCGATTGCCCATTTTGCCACTCGACTGGTTGCATCTCTGTTGTTCAGAATTTCTGACAATGGAGCGTCGCTAATGACTAAAACTAAGTGATCTGAAAAGTAGTGTGCAACTTTCTTCGCAGTTAAGTAGATTCCATAAACAAGCTTCTGATAATGAGGATACCTTTGCTTGGACAGAGTCAACACTTCAGAAATAAAATAGACTGGGCGTTGAACTTTGTAGGCTTCGCCTTCTTCTTCCCGCTTGACCGTGAGTACTATGCTGACAACCTGTCCAGTTGCTGATATATATACATTAGTAGAGGCTCTTTGCTGGTCGGGGCAGCAAGCACCGGCTGGGTGGAAAGTAGGGCTTTGAGCTCTACAAAAGCTGCTTCATCTTCAGGAGTCCACTCGAACTTGTCCGACTTCTTCATCAATCGGTAAAGATGTAATGCCTTTTCACCGAGATGAGTCGACTTAGGGTGGCCAAACAACCAATAAGCTTTTGAACATCGTGCGCACGCATAAGGCGTTTCATTCAGAGGATTGCACCAACTTTCTCTGGGTTTGTGTCGATCCCTCGCTCGGAAACAAGGAAACCGAGTAACTTTCCACCTAGGACTCTGAATGTGCACTTCGACAGATTAAGCTTGATAACATATCTCCTCAAGTTGGCAAAGGGTTCAACGAAGTCAGTCAGTAGGTCGGAACCTTTACGTGACTTGACCATGATCTCATCCATGTACGTTTCCACATTCTGACTTATTTGAGTGAGCAAGCACTTCTGAGTCATGCGCATGAATGTGGCACCAACATTTTTGAGACCAAATGGCATGTTAACATAGCAAAAATACCCGAATGGGGTGATGAAGACTGTTTTTATTTCGTCGGGTCCATACAGTGGGATCTGATGGTACCTAAAATATGGATCCAGAAAGGATAAACACTCACACCCCGCGATTGAGTCGACAATCTAGTCGATTCGGGGAAGAGGGAAATGATCTTGCGGGCAGGCCCGATTGATGTGTTTGAAGTCCATGCACATGCAAAGGGAATCATCTTTAGTGGGGACGATGACGACATTAGCGAGCCACTCGGAGTGGTATATCTCTCGGATGAACTCAACTGCTAGAAGCCGAGCCACTTCTTCGCCAACGGCCTTCCTTTTCTCCAAGGCAGACAGACGGAGATACTCCTTGACTGGTTTTACTTTTGGGTCGACTCGCAAACGGTGCGCAGCTAGTCCCGTGGGTACACCTGGCATGTCAAACGGTTTCCATGCTAAGATGTCCCAGTTCTCACGGAGGAACTGGATGAGCGCTTCTTCCTATTTGCTGTCGAGTGTTCTTGATATATGAGTCAGGGCAGGATTGGGGTCAGCCGGATGAATGTGTACGGGTTTTGTTTCACTGGACTACTGAAATACAGACTCTGAAGTAGGCTTCTTATCTCGCAACAAATCAGTCTGGTCGGCAACCTTTTTGTACTCTTCCATTTCTACCGCTGCCATCTGCTCATCGGCAATTTTTGAACCTTTCTAGACGCACTCTTCCGCCTCCGCCGATTACCAGTGACCGTAATCACACATTTGGGACTAGGCATTTTCAACTTATGGTATACGTAACATGGTCGAGCCATGAAACAAGCATATGCAGTCTTGCCCAGAATAGCATGATAGGCACTGAAAAAGTCCACAACCTCAAATGTCAACTTTTCCTTGCGATAATTCTTGGAATCACCAAAAAACACGTCTAGGGTAATTTGGCCGAGTGAATCATCCGTTTTCCCTGGAATGACTCTGTGGAAATGCATGTTGCTCTCGGTGAGTTTGGACATCGGAATGCCCATCCCTTAGAGGGTCTCAGCATACAAAATGTTTAGACCACTGCCACCATCCATCAAAACCTTGGTCAATCGAGTGCCTCCAATGACTGGGTCGACCAGCAACGCTTGCCACACGGGGGTAGCAACGTGCGCTGGGTGATCAGAATGGTCGAATGTGATAGGAGTCTTGGACCACTTGAGATATGTCGTTGTCACCAGAGCAACCATGTGCACTTCTCTGTTGATGACTTTCAGTCGACTTTTGCTCTCTAGGTCAGCAAAAATTACTAAAGTGACATTGACATTATGGTAACCATCGTCCCCCTCTTAGTCTTCATCCTTGTCAGATTCCTTTTCTTTCTCGCACTGTCGAGTGGTATGCTCGGGGTAAATGAGGTTTCCCTCTTCATCTGTCTTAGTGTGTATATGACACGGCAAATCTAGCACGTCATTTCCTGCTTGATCCTTCACATTCTTGGGTATCCACGGCCCTTTTGGTTTTCCTTTGAACTTTCCTTGGGTCACAACCGCGGCCTCACCAGGGCCTACAGGTTCGGCTTTGCGCTTCTGCTTCCGACTAGAATTCCCTCCTCCGGTGTCCTGGGCAACTGGTTTGTTCTTGCCACTGCGGAGTCGGTCTTCTTCTTCGCCGTTAGCGTACCGAGTGTCTATCTCCACCATTCGAGTCAGAGTCATATCTCCTGTCCGACCGAATTTCAGGTTAAGGTCTCTGTACTGAACACGCTGTTTGAAGGCGCAAACAACCTGGTGAGGTGACACATTCTCCACTGTGTGTTGTAAAGTGGTCCACCTCTGGATGTAATCCCTCAGAGTTCCATTCGATTTCTGCACACAATGCTGCAATTCAGTCAGCCCTGCAGGCCATTTGCATGTGCCTTCAAATGTCCTGACAAACACTCGGGCCAACTCTTCCCAACTAAATATACAACCAGGGGTCAATGGATTCAACCAAGCTCTGGCCTAACCCTCCAACATCAAGGGGAGATGTTTCATGGCCACATCGTCATTGCCACCGCCAATCTATACCGCCACTAGGTAATCTTCTAGCCAAGTGTCTGGCTTAGACTCACCGGTGAACTTGCTCACTCCTGTTGCCAACCTCTAGTTGGGAGGGATCTCAGCAGCTCTGTTGGCACTACTGAAGCATTCAGGTCCAGAGACATGTACTCTGCTGCCAATCGGGTAGTCTCTATCCAGCCCTTCTCTGTGTCCGGTTTCTGACGACCAGGCCTTGCACAAGAATTGACCTCGCATCAAATCCAGGCTCTCTTGGGTCGACGGGACCCCTCTGCTCATCTCTATACGGGCGCATGTCATCATACAGCGGGGGCACGTATGATCTACCCCTCGGAGGGGGCGTAGGCACTCGACGACGGTCGTCACGGCCGAGCCGATGATCATACTACTGATGGTTCCAACCCAAGTACTGCTTTTGGCGGTGCCCACGACCCTCTCGCCGTAGAGGCGATCTTGGGTTGTGAGCCAACTGGACTGTGTCCTCCACCATAGACCTGCTATGGATCCTCTTACGAGACCGGGAAATAGCTGTGTTTTGCTCTCCTGCTGCCCGGAGCAGCGCTCGGATCTGCATCAAACCTCTTCCAGCCTCTGACTAGGACGGCTGAATTGACTCTGCTATACGGGCTGCAGCTATAAGATTCTGAATCGGAGTGCGGTATACCTGAGGTTTAGGTAGGAACAATTGTCGTTGTCATCGACTAGATTCGGGGATCTGTCATCGAGCGTGCTCGTCGAGTGAATGCTAAAGGCTCTCTAGTCGCGCATGCTCAGCCAAAGTGGCCAGGCGCATAGCCTCCAAGGCCCGAGCCTCGGAGGTCTCTCCGACGATGGGAGTGTGGAGTGCCTCCACGTTGCGGCGGTGCAGTTCATCCCTCTATGGCGAAGTGTGGGCCTCAGGGCGATATTCCTCGTGAACACACGACGGATCGCCGCCACTGCGACGGTAACCAGACGGGCTGCATGGCGTGTTAACCATCAGGACTTCTGCTGTAGTGTCGCTGCTGTCGCACTCAGACATGGTCTCGACGTAGCCAGTCGATAGGTTGAATAGCCCACAAAGAGATTCATCGGGCTCGATTGCCGCGACTTGAGGGGTGGCTGACTGACGAGCCACCGCATGCTTTACCCACCCCTGAAGCCGCGATCGACCAGATCGCTTGCGATGACGAACAACAGGGACCGAAGATGCCGCGAGAACCGACTGATACTGAGTCGACGGCTGTCGCAGCAGGACGCCACAGACGCACGCGCAAAAGTGCGTTACCCCGTGGACGGGGAGTGTCTCGATGTCGAGGGGGCCTCCTGGAGCCAGGCGGAGTCGTCGGCGACGAAAACGAGCGTGTCGAGACGGATCTCGTGGCCCTATGACAAACCACCGCCGAAAACCATGATGATGGAGATCGGGAAAATTGCAACCTCACCGGAAGTCTCTAAGACACCTACCCCAAGGTGGGTGCCAACTGTCGTGGGAGTAAGTCTGACAGTAGAATAGGAGGTACGTAGGAGGAGGCAAGATCCTAGCTACAACAAGGTTGTGCACACAAGATTTACGAGTTCAGTCCCTTCTCAAAAAAAGTAACAACCCTATGTCTCGGTGCCCGGAGGTTTGGTCGACTAGTTTATGCGTGAAAGTTACAGGGGGTGCGAACCCTTGTGCAAGTGGAGGTGGGTGGCTTATATAGAGTGCGCCGGGACCCCAGCCAGCTCACGTTACAGAGGGTTCAATGTACATTAAGATAGGGCGTTACTGATAACGCCAGCAATAAAGGAGTATAAATGATCTTTAAGTGTATAGAGTGATTGCTTAACCGTTGCCATCCTGAGAGACGTTAGGCCTTCTCTATTCCGAGTGATTTGTTGTATCATCGAGTGACTCATTCTCTTGGTCGAATGGAATTGGAATATCCGAGTGAGGTTGAAGGTCGAGTGAATTTCACTCCTCGATAACTCAGTCGGTTTATTTTCTTGTTCTTTGAATGCCTTTGACTCTAGGTCAGTGTCCTCAGGTAGGGTGTATAGGTCAGGCCTATGACCCTACCCTAGGTACATGTCATCATCACTGCCCCCCTTAAGAGAGTTCACCTGCACCTGATCACGCTTATACTTACATACATATTTGATCCTCTTCCCTCCCGGTGCACTGAGAGTAACATATCGACTGACACAATCAATAATACCTTGATATTTGATCATCCTGTCCATAGCCAAAATAATATCCAGATCTTGTAACTTCAATATAATCAAATCTATAGGAAAAACATGCTTCCCAATAGACAAAGGCATTTGAAAAAACCACCGAAGCTTGCTACCAACTCAGCCCCCGGAGAACTTACTAGAATAGGTGACTTAAGTACTACTGTAGGCAACTTAGGTTTATCCACAAATACCCATGATATGAATGAATGTGATGCACCCGAATAAAAAAGAACAAGTGCAAGTATTGAATTCATTAAAAACTTACCAATCACTGCATCAGGTTCATTGTAGACCTCCTCCACAATAACATGGTTGACATGACCCTTTTGGATGGTGTTTGGCTTGCTTACTCCTGAATTCCCATTACCATTCTTGCTCTCTGGACAAGCATTCAAGTAGTGTCCCATCTGCCTACACTTGTAGCACTGAACCTGGCTAATATCCCTCTCCACAGCATAGTCTGGCGGCTCTGGTTATTATTCCCTCCATGACCATTACCATTACGATTACCTCTACCATTGCCATTGTTACTCTTGTGCCCGTTGTGACGATGGTGGCCATTATGGTTGTGGCCATTCCCTCCATGGTGATTATGATGCCCATTACCTCCATGATGATTATGTCCATTACCTCCATTACCATGATATGAAGTGCGTGGCTTCTGCTGTGGTCCTGAATTATACATGTTATTATTGTTGTATTTCCTCTTGTGATTCTCTATGGCCTGTTGCTTTCCCTCCAGCACAATAGCCTTATCAATTAGGTCCGGACAATTCCTATAAGTGGCCACTGTCAACTGAAGGCTCAAATCATCATTTAGGCCCTCCAAGAATTTCTCCTGCCTAGTTGCATCAGTGTTAATATCGTTAGGAGCATAACGTGCAATATTATTAAATTCCTCCACATACGCATTAATTGTGCAACCTCCCTGGCGCAAACTGTAAAACTCCTTGTTTTTTAGACTCATAGCACCAGTAGACACATGTGCATCATGAAAAGCATCCAGAAACTAAGGCCATGTGATAGTAGCAACGGGATAAGTGACCAAGTAATTGTCCCACCAAGCTGCGGCAGGCCCCTCCAATAAATGTGAGGCAAACCTCACCCTCTCTGCATCAGTGCATCCAACCGTCTCTAGGTTCCTATTGACGGCACAGAGCCAATCATCGGCCACAATAGGTTCAGGGGAACTGGAGGACCTCTAAGATTCAACCTCAAGAACCTGGTAAGCATATCCACAGGTGGTGATAGCGGCGGATTGTTGTTGTATTGTTCTGGTTCTAAGCAAGCAACTGGATCAACTAGGTCTGTTGTATGTATGGCAGTATGTCATTTCCATTATTGTCTCCTCCTGAACCATTGCATCTATTCCCACGCCTCGGTGGCATCTGGTGGACAAGAATAGAAGGGTTATAGATATAATAGGGCCAATGACTATGTATATATAAATATATTCTACACATATGCATAATATGATCAAGGCAACAAAACACGACGAATAACACCAACAAACAAACAACAAACAATAAGATAGTATTATATATATATATACATATACATACATACACATATATAGTCGAATAATTTCGACAAGATGTAATTTAACAAACATACTACCAATCAAGCAAACAATCTAGTATCTTCATACCACGAAAGTGGGCATAATCAGATACGCTAACATGATAATCTTGCAATATGAAACAAGCATGAATGGTGGTCTCAGCACTAGGTCCTACTTAATTGGTCAAGATATGTGAGGGGTTTAACTAATAAACAAGAAGTATAACTAGTTTATAAAATAATTATCATTCATATGGCTTTTCTAATCCATTTTCTAGGGTCACGTCCTACAGTCAACACACTGCTCTGATGCCATCTGTAACGACCAAACCTGTAACACCCTCAATGCGGCTATATCTCCCACGTGTCGAAGCACGACTTAGAGGCATAACCGCATTGAAAGCAATGTCGCAAGTGAGGTAATCTTCACACAACCCATATAATGCATAAGGGAAAGAGATACATAGTTGTCTTACAATCGCCACTTCACACAATACATGAATAAAGCATTACATCATCCAGATTCAATCAAGGTCCGACTACGGAACCAAAATAAAAGATGACTACCCCAAATGCTACACAGATCCCCGATCGACCCCAACTGGGCACCACTACTGATCAACTAGAATGAAACAACACAAAGGACAAGATCTTCATCGAGCTCCTCCTTGAGCTTGGTTGCGTCACCTGCTTGGTAACATCGGTACCTGCAAACTGGTTTTGGAAATATATGTGAGTCATGGGGACTCAGCAATCTCACACCCTCACGATCAAGACTATTTAAGCTTATAGGTAAGGTAAAAGGTATGAGGTGGAGCTGCAGCAAGCGACTAGCATATATGGTGGCTAACATACGCAGATGAGAGCGAGAAGAGAAGGCAAAAGCATGGTCGAACAACTATGATCAAGAAGTGATCCTAGAACAACCTACGTCAAGCATTACTCCAACATCGTGTTCACTTCCCGGACCCCGCTGGAAAGAGACCATCACGGTTACACACGCGGTTGATGTATTTTAATTAAGATCAACTTCAGGTTTTTCTACAACCGGACATGAACAAATTCCCACCTGCCCATAACTGCGGGCATGGCTTTCGAAAGTTCAAATCCCTACAGGGGTGTCCCAACTTAGCCCATCACAAGCTCTCACAGTCAACGAAGGATATTCCTTCTCCCAAGACAATCCGATCAGACTCGACATCCAGGTTACAAGACATCCTCGACAATGGTAAAACAAGTCCAGCAACAACGCCCGAATGTGCCAACAAATCCCGATAGGAGGTGCACATATCTCGTTCTTAGGGCACACTCAGATGTGCAGTCCGTACAACTAAAACCAGCCCTCGAGTTTCCCCGAGGTGGCACTGCAAGGGGCTCTAGTTTGGACCAACACTCAGAGGAGCACTGGCCTGGGGGGGGGGGGGTTAAAATAATGATGACCCTTGAGTCTGCAGAACCGAAGGGAAAGAAAGGCTAGGTGGTGAATGGTAAAACCAATGTTGGGCATTGCTGGAGGAGTTTTATTCAAGGTGAACTGTCAAGGGGTTCCCATTATAACCCAACCATGTGAGGAACGCAAAATCCGGGAACATAACATCGATATGACGGAAACTAGGGCGGCAAGAGTGGAACAAAACACCAGGCATAAGGCCGAGCCTTCCAACCTTTACCAAGTATATAGATGCATTAATTAAATAAGAGATATTGTGATATCCCAACATATAAACATGTTCCAACAAGGAACAACATCTCCGTGTTCCAACAAGGAACAAACTTCATCTTCACCTGCAACTAACAACGCTATAAGAGGGGCTGAGCAAAGCGGTAACATAGCCAAACAACGGTTTGCTAGGACAAGGTGGGTTAGAGGCTTGGCTTAACAATATGGGAGGAATGATAAGCGAGTGGTAGGTATCGCAGCATAGGCATAGCAAAAGAGCGAGCATCCAGCAAGCAAAGATAGAAGTGATTTCGAGGGTATGGTCATCTTGCCTGAAATCCCGCAAGGAAGAAGAACGAGTCCATGAAGAAGACAAACGGACATAGTCGAACGGCTCCTCACAACTCCGGAACGGAACCGAAGCTCACGAGAAAGGCAACCCGGAAAGAAGCAAACAACATAGTAAACAACCACTACAACAACATGGCATGATGCACAACAAGTATGATGCATGTCCGGTTTAAAGAGGGCATGACATGGCAAAGTGCACAAACAAAACTACAAGTTAAGTGGAGACCAATATGCAACGAGTTGCATATTGACGAAACACCACGACAAGTTATTTAGTTCGATCTCGTTTATGTACCCAACAATATTAAATGTTGTTAAACATGGCAAGAGGGTGAAGCAAAATAAAACTACCTATCTAGTCAAGTTTGAATGAGGCCGGAAGCAACGAACAACAATTCCGCTAAATCCCCATATGCATATTATAGATTTGGTATTGTTCTTCCCTAAACACAATTTTAGGGTTGTTAAACATGCAAAGCAATGTCACCATGTTGAACTAGGAAAAATTCTAACCCATTTACATATAAAGTTTATTAAATTCGGAGTTACGGTTATTTAGTTATGAATTAAATCATTTTAGCATGGCATAGGAGCAAATTAATGCAAACAGCAAGTTTAACATTTTAAACAGGGATGAAAAAGACATATTATGAAACTAGATGAAAAACTAAGCATATTTCATATATAAATTGTTTTAATATGATGCATCATTTGTGAGTTATTATATGCATGAAGTTTAGGGACCTCTCTGTAAAAACTGCAGTCTCAGGTTAAATGGACAAATTCGCAGCGCATAGAAAAAAACATCCATGGGCTGAATCTGAGAAGAACTGGGCTGCTCACCCATGGACTTGACACGTGAGGCAGAGGCGAACTGGGCCGGCTGGGGTGAGGAGTGTGCGCCGGGCCTTGGCCCGGCCAGTCGGTGTAACAGTGGCATGTCGGCTTAGGCGCGCAGCTGGGCCTCGCTGGAGACGCTGGGCCGACGTGGTGGAGCGGTTCACGTAGGCGAAGCAAAAGGGTGGTCAACGGGGCAGCGCTCGGCTCGTCCCTGAAGCGAGGAACGAGCGGGCAACCGATGCGGACGGCGGCGGTGAACAGCTCGCCGGATCCGCCTGATCCGGGCAAGGCAGCGGCAGGGGAGGCCGAAAACGGGTAGGACGACGGCGGGGCACCTAGATCCGGCGGCCATGGCGGTCCCTATACAAGGCTGGAGATAGAGAGGGGTTAGAGGAAGGAGGAGAAGGAGATGACCAGGGAAAGAGGAGCAGGGCGGCGGGATCCGGCCTGGGCCGTCCTTCGACGAGGCTTGCCGGCGACGAGGTCTTCGGCGACTGTACGGCGAGCTGATGGGGGGGGGGGGTGCAGACTCCCGGTGATGCTCGGGCGAAGGTAGTTGCGGGAGGAGCCCAGACTGGATCAGGCACTGCGGGAGGAGCAGCGGCGCTTCGGGCCCGGACAGGCTCGCAGTGGGCCTGTAGGCCCGCGGTGACTTGAAGGTGGAGGAGGAGGCGCCAAGTGGCGGCGGCACTGTGGAGGGGTGCGGAAAACAAGGGGTGATGACTAGGGTTTCCAAAATTGGAGGAAGGGGTAGCCATTTATAGGAATGGGCAAGGAGAGGGGGTTTTAGTCCGTTTTTCGGACCCTCGGATCACGATCGGACGGCTCCGGACGGAGGGGAACTAGGTGGGGTTTGTGGGTTGTGCTAGAGAGAGATGGGCTGAGAAGGGAGGAGAGAGAGAGGCCCGGTAGCGGCTTCCGGAGACCGAAAACGTCCGACGAAAAGACCGGCTATATTGCCGCTATAGTTTAATGGTTGGGCTATCAAACGAACTCCGAATGCGACGAAACTTGGCAGGCGGCCTACCTACAACAAAACAACACCGCATGCCAACTTTCAACCCATTCCGAGAACATTTTTCGGCCACTTATAAAATAATATTTCGGACATGCCGCAGGCGCGTGCAAGTGTGTCTGGGCTCAGAACGGACAACGGACGGAACGAGGAGACCGGGATGGATGCAAGTTTTTGAAAACATGATGATGCAATGCATATGATGACATGATATGAAAAACATGACACACAAGCAAATGACATGGCAACGCCGGTGAATAACTGGAAGACACCTGGCACATCGGTCTTGAGTCTCTATGCTTTCCATGCTAGTCCCTGGATCGAACTCGCTAGCACACACAGTATAGATGAATACCAGAATAGCAACCACAGTATATAAAATAAAACAATCTGCATAGCACTTGGCTAGCTTTATTCAATCAAATAGCGGAAAGTAGCAGAAAAAACGATGAGTCCCATCATAGCTCAGTAACGATGCTGAGTGCAGACTTGCGACCCTAACGGTACCTTACTCTTAGTCTGAATATCCTACAACATGAGACATTGCAGCTGTATAGGTCAATACTTTGAATGTATTGGCAAGTTACACATGAGTAATAACATAGCAGACCTACATGTATATGCATAGTACAACAAAAGGAAGGCTTGAAGGTTTATTTTGCAGAAAGTTGATTTTGTCCTCATAACTACCTAATAGTCAAATTTTTATTTAGTTCTTTTATTACTACAATTATATACACAAGGTTGAGTTGGCAAATTTAACTCCAATCTACCCTTTATTATGTTTTCCCACAAATATTATTAAGTGTCACATCTGTCAAGATCATCCAACAACTGTAATGGCATAGTCGCTCAAAAATGTCCATAACCGGGGACACGGCTAATCATGATTAGTTTCAGTACTCTGTAGAGTTTTTGCACACTTTACCCACTAGACTCAACCCAAAGGTTGAGACGAAGTCTTTCAGAAGTAGTCACCTCCACCCACCGGCAGCCGGTACACCTACTCATATCTACATCTGCTAGCTTACCTGGCGAGGATCCTACAACCTACTCAACTAAGCCAGAGCCCATTTAGCTAGTGGTTGTGCATGATAGCAACTAGTCACTAAGTATGTCTAATCTTTTTGAGCCTGGTCATCCTTCCACTTACATTCAGAGGGTATAAACCATGATGTTCTTGAAACCACCCATCAATACCAATTCCGCCCAGAGGTGAATTAAGTCCTTAATTACTACTCAATTTCTTATATTTATAATCCTCACATAAGCTCAATGAATACACGAACCACCCCCGTCTACAAAACATAGCAAACTACCACTACCATGATTTGCAATGACGGGAAGATAGCTCAATAGCATAGCCAATATATGCATGTATATAGAGGTAAAACTGTGTCTACCATAGCTTGCCACAGAACTAGTTAAGTGTCCCTGAACTTTTAACGGTTTAAAAATTATCAAAAAATATTAAATAAATATGGGTGCATCTCTCTAATGAGATAACATGATTCAACGAAGGGATTGTGAAAATATGCATCTATGTGTCCTCGGAAAAAATAATAAGCATTTCAGCTTACTGCGACATAAATATATACTGAACTATTTGTTTTTTTGTCCAGGACACATACAGTAGTATTTTTTTAATCCCTCTGTTGGATCATGTTATATTATAGGTGTGTTGGTTCAGTATTTTTTTTAGAATTTTTGAGAACTTTTGCACCATTGAAACCCTTAACTAGTTCTGTGGCAAGCACTTGTAGAAAGTCCTACTCCTATACATATATATATATATGTATATTACTCCTATACATGCATATACCCATAGAGTGATATAACTACATGCAGGGAAAACAATAGGTAAGAGATGATCAACAGTAATGTGCCTTCATTCTGGTTCAGAAAGTCACACTCCTGACAATAGCTTGCGTCGCACTCTGGACAATCTACACGTCTCACACAATTCAACAAATCAATCATCGGAACACAAATAGAACTAAAACAAAACCAACAGCAAGAAAACCATTTTAAAACTCCAACAACAGCAGCATAACAGAATGAACAAACCATCTACAAAGCACTAGAATCACAACGCAAAAGGAATCACTAATAAACGTTAAACAATTTGAAAGTTATGGACTCCCGAAGGTTTGATTCAAATTCAAATGAATTCAAAATTGAAAATTGCAAACATGTGCAAAGTTGGTATTGTGATAAAGTGCTGGTTTTTTGAGTGCATAAGAAAAAGAATTACCTAAATTCGAGCTATAGACTAAAAGATATAGCTAGTTGAAGTTTAGTTGAACATCTGAAAAAACAAAAGAAAACTCTGTTCTAGAAACACTGTAGCGGTCACTGTGGCATTTACTGTAGCGGTGCCAAGTGTCAACGTATGATTGGCTGGAAGATTGTATGCGCGCATGAGGGAGTCCTAGACTAAGGGGTCCTCGGGTGTCCGGGCTATTTGATATGGGCCGGACTAATGGGTCATAAAGATACAAGGTAGAAGTCCTTCCCTCGTGTCCGGGTATGACTCTCTTATGGGTGGGTGGCAAGCTTAATGTCCGGATGTATAATTTCCTTTGTTTGTAAACCGACTCTGTACAACCCTAGGCCCCTCCGGTGTCTATATAAACTAGAGGGTTTAGTCCGTAGAGGCTATCATAATTCATACAGGCTAGACATCTAGGGTTTAGCCATTACGATCTCGAGGTAGATCAACTCTTATAACCCTTATACTCATCAAATACAATCAAGCAAGACGTAGGGTGTTACCTCAATTAAGAGGGCCCGAACCTGGGTAAACATCGTGTCCCCCTTGTCTCATGTTACCTTCGATCCTCAGACGCACAGTTCGGGATCCCCTACCCGAGAACGGCCGGTTTCGACACCGACATTGGTGCTTTCATTGAGAGTTCCACTGTGACATCGACAGAAGGTTCGATGGCTCGTTCGATCATCCACAACGATGCCGGTTCCGGGGAAACTTTCCTCCCCTGCTAGATTTTTGTGTTCGGCGGCTTTGTTCTGTGTGCCAACTCGATTAGCCACCTCGAACAGATCGACAGTTATGCCCCTGGTCATCAAATCAGTTTAGGGAACCTAAGTTATGTCTCTGATATCCGAGGACATTTGATCTTTGAAGGGTTCGTGGCCCCAACCACCGCTCTGGCCTTAGATCCGGAGCAAACTGCCAGGTCCGAAGATGGGAGTTTGAAGACTGCCGGACTCTCAACTACGAAACTCACAATCGGGGACCCGGAGGCGATTTTGTCCTCGGCCAGCCCGTAGTCAGGCTGGGTTGCCCCTATCATGGAAAGGCCGGACTCACCCCCGAAATCTAGCTCTGAACTCTCGAAGCCCGCTCCTAGGAAGTGTGGCCAAGAGGCCTTTGCCCTGGCTAGCCCCGCGGACTCTCATTTCCCCGTCCAACCCTCGCTCTTAAATGAGGCTCTAGACTTGATGCGATCCCTCGCCATTACAGAGGAGTCGCCTCCGAACTATGCCCAGCCCGGACTAGGGGCTGAGAACAGGGAATCTTAAGTCCCACCCACCACCAACTTCGTAGCCACCGTTGAGGACTTAACCGACATACCGGATTACACCTGCGAAGACATCGACGGCATGGACGACGATGCCGGAGACGCACAAGGCCAAGACCCACCGTTTACCAGATGTTGGACGGCCACCTCCACATATGACGTGTATATGGTGGATACACCCAAAGAGGATGATGGTGCAGACAGGAAGGATCTGGTGGAGGACAAACCTGATGAGGCACCGCCGAAGCATCGACGCCAGTGACACCACACAAAATCGCATCGTGGCAAAGACAGTAATACCGGCACCAGAGAAAATAACACTCTAGAGGATGCTAAAGACACCGAAGCCCTCGTCGAGTCCACATCCGAACAGGATGATGTGGAGGAGGGGCAAGTTAACCCTGACGATCCGGTCGAGAACGAGGATTCAGAAGATAGTAACTATCTACCGCTCTCCGAGGATGATGTCAGAGGAACCCCTCGAGCAGGAGCGCTTTAAGCACCAACTAATAGCCACTGCAAGAAGCCTTGAAAAGCAGCAGCAATGGCTCCAAGCCGAACATGATACACTCAATGACAGTTGGACCCAGGTCCTAGCTGCCGAAGAATATGGCCTACAATGCCCAACAAAGAGTAATCCAAAGCGTCGGCTACTGCCACAATTCGACGACGAGGCCTTCGATCCAATCACGTCAAAACATGACAGCGCTGATGAACCATATCGGTCACCACGTGGGCGAGATAAAGCAGCCACCTACACTGAACACCAACCCGCACCACCTCGCTGTAAGGGCAGAGAGACAACGGCTCCAGGATACTCCTACGACTTATGACAAGACCTGAGCAATAGAGCAGGCCAAACTAAGATTAGTCTATGGATAAAGGGGGCACGCCCCAACGCGAGAAGACGACCGTCAAGCTTGGCGCGACAGGCATAACCTCTCTAGGGCCGAAAACCACATGCATATGTCATCCAAATTCCATCGTGACATTGCCCGATACAGAGGTGCCACACACCCCTTATGCTTTACCGACGAGGTAATGCATCACCAGTTCCCTGAAGGGTTTAAACCCGTAAACATCGAATCATACGATGACACGACAGATCCCGCGGTATGGATTGAAGATTTCCTTCTCCATATCCACATGGCCCGCGATGACGATCTCCACTCCATAAAATACCTTCACTTAAAACTAAAAGGACCAGCACGACGCTGGCTAAATAGCCTCTGAGAGAACTCTATTGGTAGCTGGGAAGATTTGGAGGATGCCTTTAGAGACAACTTCCAAGGTACCTATGTCCGGCCTCCAGACGCCGATGACCTCAGTCAAGCAACCCGGAGAGTCAGCCCGCAAACTCTGCACTAGGTTCTTAATTAAAAAGAAACAAATCGTTGATTGTCCGGACACTGAAGCCCTCGAGGCCTTTAAGCACAGCGTTCGTTACAAGTGGCTCGCCCGACACCTCGTCCAAGAAAGGCCAAAGTCCATGGCAGCTCTCACCGCACTCATGACCCGCTTTTGCGCGGGAGAAGATAGTTGGCTAGCTCGTAGAAGCAACAGCACCAGCGACCCTGGCACCTCTGAAGCCAGAGATGGCAATGGCAGACCACGATGCAACAAACACAAGCGTCGAAGCAACAATGAAGATACCGAAAACACGATGGTCAATGCCAAATTTAGTGGCTCTAAACCCGGTTAGCGGAAGAAATCATTCAAAGGAAACAAAGATGGTCCATCTAGTTTGGACAGAATACTAGATCTGCCTTGGCAGATTCATTACACCCCTGACAAGCCTGCCAATCATACCAACAAAAATTGTTGGGTCTTTAAATAGGCCAGTAAGTTAAACACCAGACATAAGGGGAATGGGCCGCCTAGCAAGGAGGACGATGAGCCTCGCCTAACAAACAAAGGGGCAAAAAGAAATCCCCCCCCCAGGTAAAAATGGTGAACATGATCTATGTCACTCATATCATCAAGCGGAAGCGCAAGCGCGCACTAAGGGACATTTACGCCACAGAGCTAGTCGCCCCAAAATTCAACCCATGGTCGGCCTGTCCGATCACTTTTGACCGCAGAGACCATTCGACCAGTACCCGTCATGGAGGTTCGGCAGCATTGGTCCTCGATCCAATCATTGACGGATTCCATCTCACGCAAGTCCTCATGGATGGTGGGACCAGTCTTAACCTACTTTATCAGGACACTTTCCGCAAAATGGGCATTGATCCATCAAGAATCAAGCCCACTAAAACCACCTTTAAAGGAGTAATACCTGGCGTAGAGGTCTGTTGCATAGGGTCAATAACGCTGGAGCTAGTGTTCACCTCACCGGACAACTTCCGAAGCAAAGATTTAATCTTCGACATTGTCCCATGCTGTAGTGGTTATCATGCACTGCTCGGACGAACCGCTTTTGCCCGCTTCAATGTAGTCCCGCTATGCCTATCTAAAACTCAAGATGCCCGGACCACGTGATGTTATAACAGTCAATGGAAACATTGAGCGCTCCCTCCGTACTGAGGAGCATATTGTGGCCCTCGCAGCCAAGGTGTAGGGTGGCCTCATCAAGACAAATACTTCATCGGCCATCAAGCCCCTGGATACTATCAAAAGAGTCTGTTCTACCCTGCAAAATGACAGTCCGGTCTGTCCAGAACTAGATTAGCAATCCTGCCTCCGCCAATACCCCCACATAATCGCGGCATACGTACCACGCGCACATAACTATGCACTAAAAATACCATGGGCAAGGACGGAGGCACACTAGCGACAAAGTCCACAATACGGCTCACCTATTCGGACCTTCATGTTCTTCCTTTTTTTCCTTCTTTCCTTTTTATTTTTCCGGTTCTTCAAAACCCAAATAACTTTTCGATGTTACCAAGGGCCCTTTTCCAGGCCTCTTATGTATACTCGATCGTTGATCCTCTCAAAGGATCCTAGATCAAGGTGAAAAGCGGCGCAGACGTGCGGCAGGGTGTCCAAAGGATCTTCAAACCTACCCTTTCTTTTTTAGGACCTATATACAGCTTTCCTTGTTCTCAAATTATGGGCATGTAAAATAGCCTTACTGATTGTGGCATTCTCCATAAGAGCACTTTTGTCCAACCTTATTCGGTATTGGCTTATTTCATAATCTGTATTCCGTCTTCATGACAGATTGACATACACACCTCAGCATAAAATTGCTAGGGGCTCTATTCGGCCACATACATTTAAAAAAACAAAAACTCCAAACACTTTTACAGTACATTTCGGCGTCCCGAATACTGCATTAGATGCATCAGCTTCGAATCATGTCTTTGGTCAATAGTTGGGTTGCCCGGCTCCTGTGGTTACCACCTTACGTTCCACTTGTTCGGCTAAGGTAGTAAAGGGAGAACTACTGCGATTGTGTTTCTGGTTCATCCAGTCAAACACCTCAGTAGAGAAAGCCGAAAACTGACTATTATGATATAGCGAGAACTGGTCAGCGGTCGGGTGACTTACTAAATCTTTTGCGATTTTTTCCGTATTGCACGAAGGACTGGCATCACCCGGTCACGCGCCTAAAGCATCCAAGTTCGGAAAGCCACATGCGCACCAGGGGCTAGCTCATAGTCCCTTTGTCAAACTCCTATGGCTAAGTGAGAGTGATAAAGTTGCATAGTCTGATTGCCTAGTTCACCCCATGATCACCTCCTTTACGGACCAAGACATTGGGTCAAGAGTGGTCAAGTGCTATTCCGAAGACCCACGTAGTATCTACGTGGGGGATGAAGCCGATGACTGGCAAACATTGAGATATAAAAACGGCCGCAAGGAGGAAAATAATTTGAGATAAACAAACAAGCATATTATACAAATGCCTTATTACATAACACAAAGTGCGGGTAGCTCGGATACATTCATTCAAACATAATATCCTTCAATCATTGACCCTCTATTAAACAGGCACCCTCCAGGACGACCTTGAAGTATCGCTCCGGCTTGCGGTAGTCCTTGCACTCAGGTGGACCCTCAACGGCCACGGCGGCGGCCTTCATCTTCGCCCAGTGCATCATGACGCGGGCAAAGGCCATCCGCACACCCTCTATGCACGCCAAGCGCTTCACAGCTTCAACTCGGGGTAGGGCATCGCCGAGTCACTTGACCAAGCCGAAGTAGCTGCTCGGAACGGGTCCGGCTGGCCATAACCGGACTATGATGTCCTTCATGGCCAAATCGGACATCATGTGCATCTCAGCCAATGGCATCATCTGGTTGTTTAGTAGCGCTGGCCTTTCTGGCGCCAGGTACTAGGAACAGAAGAGCTTCTCCGTGGTGTTTCCCTCCTGGGACCGGAAGAATTGCGCGGCGTCGGCCGCACTACTTGGGAGATCAGCAAAGGCATCTAGAGCCCTCCATAGTCGATTAAGCAAGGCATATCTTCGACCGCCAAAAATACTCTGTAAAAGAAAGGGCTTACTAGCCGCTATCTTTCCGGCTTGCTTCATCTCCTCGTGATCCGCACGGGACTCGATCCATGCCTCCTTGGCCTCCTGAAGAGCCTTGCTGAGATCATCCGCTTGGGCCTTATTCTTCTCCTCCAAGGTCTCACACTTGTTGGCGGCATCTTGGAGCTCCTGCTCCACTTCTTTCACCCGCTCCTCATACTTGCGGCGGGTGACCTTCTCGGCCTCCAAATCTGCAGATGCTTTGTCACTGGCTGCTTAGCTCTCCCGCGCCTGCTCCTGGGCACTCTTCAGGGCCTCAAACTCGGTGGCACTACCTACAAATATGATCAGGATAACACAGGAGATTAGACCTCGCACTCACATATTACTCTAGGTACGTAAACAATTTTTTCATAACATACCTTGCGCCTCATCAAATCGCTTGTTGGTGCGGACGAGGTCCTCATCGGCCCGCTCGAGCTTCTGCTTGAGTTCGGACACTTCGGCGGCCTGGGCGGTTGCCGCTAACAATAAAGCCTGTTTGTCAAAATAGACAAGTATATTATCTCCCGTGAGTACCACTTGATCCTCTATTTGGCACTTCTTTGCAGATGCTGAACAGAGTCTCAGGGGCTACTTTCTATACACAGGCATATTTTTTGCATGTGCAAAGCAGCTAAGAATATTACATCACGTAGCTCAAAGCCTGTTAATAGGCTGGTATAGGCTTCGGTCAACCCGCTTTTGGCGGACTGAACCTTCTCAACCACCATACCCATAAGGGTACGGTGCTCCTCCACAATGGAAGCATGCCGAAGCGCTTCCATCAGAGTGTCTGGCGCCTCTGGATTGACAGAGGTCGCCGGTCGAGTCAACGCTCCCCCTCTTTCAAAGTAAGTTGCTCGCTCATTTTCGGAGCCATACGGATCTCTAGAATAATATTTGGCTGGGGGCCGGATTGGTCATGGCCCCCTTCACCAGTCTCCATGGGAGTCGGTTCCCCCATGTTCTCGGTAGCCAAGGTGTTACCCTCTAGCGCCGTCTGGGCGGCCTCTCGCACCTCTCCATGGCCCAGAGAGGCTCTTCGGGACAACACTTCAGTGTTGTCCATGGCAGTTTTCGGGGAGGCTTGCGGAGGCATCTCGCTCTCCACCATCTCCGGCCCAACGAATTCCCAGAAGACGAAGATAGTTGGGGTGATCTCGGGCCGGACTACGGCACAAATTTTAAACATGTTAAAACGACAATGATAAAAATTGGATATGTCTGTGGTATTGTTGGGCACTTACAATGCGGCCAGGGGCTTCGACCTGGGGCGCCACTCGAGGATGGCTTTGGCGTCCGAGTCCAAGTCGTCTGAAGGGGAAATCTTCCCCTTCTTGGACGCCTCCGCCTCTAGGTCCACGGAGGTCGCCCTTTTCTTCTCCCCCCTCTTAAGGGGAGAATTGCTCTCCTCCTCCTCTTTGTCTACATCACCCTCATGGGAGGAGGGAGCTTCGATATCTCTGGACGCAGCGTCCAAAGTATCTTTATGGCGGAGGCCACTTTTGGCCTCCTTGCCCTTCTTCTTGGCCTTCTTCTCCGGCGCCTGGTACAGAGCCAGGACCAGCATCCTTGTTAGTAGAGGAATGGTTGGGTCTTCGGGTAGCGGAGCCGGACACTGGATCCGCTCCGCCTTCTTTGTCCAGCCCAGATGGAAGAATGGAAGGCTCAACATGCCCTTTGATTTACAAGTTGAAGTTATGTTCGGAAATCCGAAAACTTACTAGGGTGGCTGGATGAGTGCAGTCGAGGCCGATGTAATGACTTATGGGCCTTGAAAAGTAGCTTCCAGAACACTTCGTGCGTCGTGCCGAAGAATCACTGCAGGGTACAAGGGCCAGCCGGATTGAACTCCCACATGTGGAGAGGCCGGCGCTGGTAGGGGAGAATACGCCGAAAAAGCATCACCTGGATCACATTAGCGAGACTGGTGTTCTTCTCCATCATATTTTTGATGCGCCTTTGTAGCATCATCACCCCATCGGACGACGCCCAATCGAGGCCCTTGTTAATTCATGATGCAAGCCGCATTGGAGGTCCAAATTTAATCTCAGGAGTGGCGGGCCATGTGGTGCCACAAGGTTCAGTGATGTAGAACCACTCCTGTTGTCATCCCTTCATGGTCTCCACAAAGGCCCCCTTGGGCTAGGGGATGTTGGGGAGCTTGCTCACCATGGCGCCGCCGGAGTCCACAAGTTGCCCATCGACCACTTTCGGCTTCACGTTGAAGACCTTAAGCCATAGGCCGAAGTGGGGGGATCCGGCAGAGCACCTCACACACGACGATGAACGCCGAAATGTGGAGGAAGGAATTTGGGGCTAGATCATGGAAATCTAGTCCATAATAGAACATGAGGCCACGGATGAAAGGGTGGAGGGGAAACCCTAGTCTGCAAAGGAAGTGGGGGATAAAGACCACCCTCTCATTGGGCTCCGGAGTAGGGATGGTCTGCTTTGTGCCAGGGAGCCGATGCGCGATGTTCGCGGCCAAGTACATCACTTCCTGCAGTTCCTTGACGTTCCTCTCCGTGACGAAGGAAGCCATCCTCTTGCCAGGTGAGTCGGATCCAGCCATGGCTAGAAGGGTTGGGCGGTGGGAAAGGTTTAAGCTTGGGCGCTGAAGCTCGAGGATGGGAAGGCTGAGGAAGGAAGAAGGCGTGGGGTAAAAAGATGGATCTTTATCCACTTATATAGGCGGTGAATATCATATGCCCCCTACTAGCCTTAAAACACTCCTATTCCCAAGAGGTCGTGCACATGGCACGGTTGGATTGCCCAAACCCATATTGATGAAAATCCCGCAATAAGGGGCACGATCTCTACTTTGATAAGACGTGTCGATAGAGGCAGTGCCTCGAAATGCGAAGCGGGAGGCCAAAAAACAGCTTAAAATAATAAAAAGTCCAGACATGACGTTTTGCCGTTAAAGCTGTTAGTAGATATGCCTTATTAAGTATTATACCCTTGTGGTTGAGGGTTGTGACTATTATACATAGCCGTATATAGTTCACTTATTCAAAAGACCGCTTTGTATGTGGAGAAGGGACCCGCCTTGCATTGCTGAAGACAATCTATGTGTCAAACACATCGTCCTTGAAGACTCGTTCATGGGATACTGAGGGGTCCTGGACTAACGGGACCTCGGGTGTCCGGGCTATTTGATATGGGACGGACTGATGGGCCGTGAAGATATAAGGAAGAAGACCTTCCCCCATGTCCGGGTATGACTGTCTTATGCATGGATGGCAAGATTAATGTCCGGATGTATAATATCCTTTCTCTATAAACCGACTCTGTACAACCCTAGGCCCCTCCAGTGTCTATATAAACTGGAGGGTTTAGTCCGTAGACGCTATCAGAATTCATATTGGCTAGACATCTAGGGTTTAGCCATTATGATCTCGAGGTAGATCAACTCTCGTGTCCCCCATACTCATCAAATACAGTCAAGCAGGTTGTAGGGTTTTACCTCCATTAAGAGGGCCTGAACCTGGGTAAACACCGTGTCCCCCTTGTCTCCTGTTACCTTCGATCCTCAAATGCACAGTTCGGGACCCCCTACCCGAGATTGGCCGGTTTTTACACCGACAGCGCGAGCTCACCAACAAAGTAGAGAAAGATGGTGGCAGCTTCGGGCATAGACAGTGGTGCTGCTATGGTGGTCCTTCGATGAAGGTGAGGTGGCAGGTGGATGTGGTGTCGAGTGGCGGAGGTGGTGGTGGTGTTCAACCGCGACAGGCTCCGTCAAGTGGCGATAGCGAGCTCCTAAAATCCGACATGCTCCGGTGAAGTCGGCGCCCTCGCGTTGTTGCGATTCTGACCATGAAAGTAAGTCAAGCAAGTGCGACATGGAGCGGTGGATTGAAAGGAGCAGTCGGTGTGTCTCTACGGGTCCTTACGGCAGTGGTGGCGTCAGGCGATCGGCGGCAGTCCGCAAAGCTTCTCCTAAGATCCAAAACGAGCTCAGGCAAGGTGTGCGGCAGCAACAGGGGTCGGGAAGGGATTGCGGGGTCTCTTCTAGGGAATTGCCTCGCGTGCGGTGTCCCTAGTGGACGGGACGAACATGGGCGCGGGATCCACAATCAGCGGCTGGAGGCGAGGGGTGGGCTGGTGACAGCATACCACTTCGGGAGAAGTGGGCTGGGCCGCGGCTGGATTGCTGGGCCGCGATGCGGCGCTGCTCTATGCTGCATGTTGCTTCCTCTTTGTTTTTTATTTTTTAACAAAAAACCACTGCAGTTAAATAACTAAAATGAAAACACCAGGATAAAATATAAATAAAAAAAATACATAGACAGACGGTAAAAATAACCCTTCTAATATAAGCTACAGGAACACTAGTTCCTACTGTAATGCAATTTTCGAAAATAGTATTTATGCAATAGGCCACACAAACAGTAATAAAAGACTCAAAAAAAATATTTGGGAGATTAAGAAAAATACTAGAACATATCAGATGAACTGGAAATAATATTCTAGACATTTTGAAAAAATTTAAAATAGGGGAGAAGTCATTTTATCTCCACTCCAATAAATTGCCTTTAGTTGCATAATGATTTGAATATTCGGAATAAGCAAATGATGCAATAAAAATATGAGATGCATATGAATGATCTAATAACATCCTAATTTAGGAAAATTGGGATGTTATAGCCAGGGCTACTGAAAATTTGGATCTACTAATTGAAGCAGAGTGGGAGTAACACACATTGCACATGGTCCATACATACTAATCATGTGCTCTCAAACAGGAAAAGCATCTACGCGGACGCGGGTCGATATTTTCGAGATTGCGAGGGAGTAGATATTTTCAAGAGGGGGAGGAAAGCCTTATGGAGCCCAATCTACTATGATCATGTGGGTGACAGGGGCAGGGGCAGGGCACAGGGGTAGTCCTAGGGAAGCGTGTCTATTTCATACCCGATCGTAGACGGTTGCTATGTCCGACTCGTCTGCTGTTTATAAATTTGGCCAAAAACGTGGGAAAGGGTCAGAACACGAACACACTTGCATGTGGACCAAATATATGTATGAAAAGGAAATATACCCTAGAGGCAATAATAAATTTGTTATTTATATTTCCATATATCATGATAAATGTTTATTATTCATGCTAGAATTGTATTAACCGGGAACTTAATACATGTGTGAATACATAGACAAACAGTATGTCCCTAGTGTGCCTCTACTAGACTAGCTCGTTAATCAAAGATGGTTATGTTTCCTAACAACAGACATATGTTGTCATTTGATGAACGAGATGACATCATTAGAGAATGATGTGATGGACAAGACCCATCTGTTTGCTTAGCATAATGATCGTTTAGTTTTATTGGCATTGCTTTCTTCATGACTTATACATGTTCCTATGAGATTATGAAACTCCCAAATACCGGAGGAACACCTTGTGTGCTATCAAACATCACAACATAACTGGGTGATTATAAAGATGCTCTACAGGTGTCTCTGATGGTCTTTGTTGAGTTGGCATAGATCAAGATTAGGACTTGTCACTCCGAATATCGAAGAGGTATCTCTGGGCCCTCTCGGTAATGCACATCACTGTAAGCCTTGCAAGCAATGTGTCTAAAGAGTTAGTTACGGGATGATGCATTAAGGAACGAGTAAAGAGACTTGCCGGTAACGAGATTGAACTTGGTATGATGATACCGACGATCGAATCTCGGGCAAGTAATATACCATTGACAAAGGGAACAACGTATGTTGTTATGCAGTTTGACCGATAAAGATATTCATAGAATATGTAGGAGCGAATATGAGCATCCAGGTTCCGCTATTGGTTACTGACCAGAGATGTGTCTCGGTCATGTCTACATAGTTCTCGAACCCGTATGGTTCGCACACTTAACGTTCGATGATGAATTGTATTGTGAGTTATGTGATTTGATGAACCAAAGTTTGTTTGGAGTCCTAGATAACATCACTGACATGACCAGGAGCCTCGAGATGGTCGAGACATAAAGATTGATATATTGGAAGCTTATGTTTGTACACCGCAATGGTTTCGGAAAGGTTTGGGCATTTTCCGGAGTACCAGGGGTTACCAGAACCCCCCGGGGAGTTAATGGGCCTTCATGGGCCCTAGTGGAGAGATGAGGCGGCGGCCAGGTGGTGGCGCGCGCCCCCAAGCCCAAACCGAATTGGACTAGGGTTGTGAGGGCCGACCCCCCTTTCCTTCTCTCCTCCTCCTCCTTCCCTCCTTCTCCTAGTGGAGAAAAGGGGGCGAATCCTACTTGGACCGGGAGTCCAAGTAGGACTCCCCGCCATGGCGCGCCCCCTTGGGCCAGCCACCTCTCCTCCCCCCTTTATATACGTGGGAGGGGGCACCCCAAAGACACACCAAGCCTTCTCTTAGCTGTGTGTGGTGCCCCACTCCACAGTTACACACCTCGGTCATATCGTCGTAGTGCTTAGGCAAAGCCCTGTGCAGGTAACTTCATCATCACCATCACCACGCCGTAGTGCTTACGGAACTCTCCCTCGTCCTCAACTGGATCAAGAGATCGAGGGGCATCATTGAGCTGAACGTGTGCTGAACACGGAGGTGTCGTATGTTCGGTGCTTGGATAGGTTGGATCGCGAAGACTTTCGAGTACATCAACCGCGTTACTAAACGCTTTTGCTTTCGGCCTACGAGGGTACGTGGACACACTCTCTCCGCTTGTTGCTATGCTTCTCCTATATAGACCTTGCGTGATCGTAGGAAGTTTTTTGAAATACTATGTTCCCCAACACAAATACCCAATGCACAACTTTGATGTGGCACCTGTCACACAAAGAGCACACTATTATTGCTAGCACCCCCAAACACACACACTTTGTGTTGCCGGGAGGGGAATCTAGCTATGAACGCATGCCCCCAAATAACTAGGCTTGACATCTCACCATACCGCAACACAAAACAGAAAGAAGTACATCAACCCCTCCCCCCTTTGCTTCTGATCAAATGTGGACTGTGTGCGGGCCCAAGAATGTGTTCTTCTAGCGTTAGATGGGTGACACCACTTACCAACCACACCTGCGGGTGGCCCGATGTGTGTGTGTATGTGTGTGTGTGCGAAAAGGATGTGCTATGATATTTAAATAATCAAATCACAAATTTCATGTGGCACATGTGCATCACAAATTAACCAGGCATCCCCAACCCCACGGATGTTCATCTAGTACGAAGTAGTACTGTGCCCCCCCCCCCCGCCCCCCGCACACACATACTTTGAGTCGGTGGGAGGGGGCATCTCACCAAGGCGTATTGTAAGACTGACCAAGAAGAATCACCACCTTGGTCATATAACCGTGTTTGTTGGGTCAAAGTAATGCATTGATGTTCCACATGCGGCCCCACGAAATAGGCTAGCTTGTCACCGATAACCACGCGAGGGAGTGCCTGAAGACAACCACTGTGTGCATGTGGCCCAAACATATGTATGAAGTGTCATGTGGTGTTTGAATATACCGAATGCACAACTCTGATTCATGTGTATGCGAGCCCTCAAACATAGACCTCGAATCTCACCATGATCGATGTACGACTATGCGATAACGCAAACCAAGAGAAGAAGAACCCACTCTGGTAACCTCTCTCCTGTTGTCAGTCGAAGTGATGGAGACGTCCACGCGGGCCCACGAATATATAGACCATCGATGATAACCAAAGCAAGGGAGAGTGTCCAAAGACAACCACTATATGTATGTGCCCCAGACATATGTATGGACATGCGTGATGCATGTATATATGTTTGAATACCAAAAGCTCAACATTTTGATGTGGTGCATGCATGCATCAAAAAACGGACAGCCCCCGCACAGATCTGGTTCATGATGCGTCGCGTGCTCCATCCCCCCCCCCACCACTACAACCCGGTGGGAGGGACTCATGCATACACATGCACACGAAGTATAGTTGCATCTACTGAACCGTATAAGACGAACCAAAATTTAATCCCCTACTAATTATAAGTCAAATTAACCTCTATCGCTGTCAGTCAAATTGATTAACCAAGCGGGCACACAGAGATGAACGAAGCATCTCGCCGATAACCCCGTGAGTGAGTGCTAGAGGACAACTGCCATCGCTTGCTTGTGGGACAAACACATATGTATGGAGATGTGTGGTTGTGATGTTTCAATACCTAATATATATGCAGAACTTTAATGTGGCACCTGCATCAGAAACCTTTAAGTCCCCCATAGATGAACCGATGTTCATAACACATAGTATATATATGTTGCCCCCTCCCATCTTCAACGTGTAATATATACTCCTATGTACATACCGTAACATAACCCAAAAATAATCCTCCTTGTTCGTCAAATTACCTTTCTCGTTGTGTCATATATTAGATGGACGACGACCTCGCGGGCCCATGGAGGGAAGAGTCATAGGAGAATGAGTGAAAACCATTGTCTGCATGTGGCCCAATGTGTTGATGATGTTTTTAATACCCAATATGCAAAACTTCTTTGCGGCACCTACCTCGGAAACCAAAAAGTCCCCACACGGAGTGAGATCGATTCATGACGTGTGTGTAGTATATATATGTACTGCCCCGGCCCCCTCCTCCCCTCTTCGACGCGTACTATATACTCATATTGCAACACAACCAAAAAAGAAACCTCCTTGCTGGGTCAAAGTGATGGAGGACAACCTCGCGGGCCCTTGGATGGAAGCATCGCACACGAGTGAGTGTCCTATATGACGCGTAGTATTGCCCCCAACCACCCTCTTCAATGCATACTATATATATACTCCTACCATATGTATGACAAAAACCAAGAAATGACCATCCTTGTTGGTCAAATTAACCTCTCTCATCGCATGTCATAGTGCTGGACGACGACCTCGCGGGCACACGCGAGTGACTGTCCTAAGACCACCGCGTGCATGTGGCCCAAAGATGCATGTCAAAGTTTTTTTGCAGCGAACAAGCGACCAAAGGAGTTTAGTGTTGAAAATTCAAAAAAAATAGATAACATCTATTCGTTTTTTATACATTGATTGATTTCGTAGGGATTTAAATGTGCAAAATGAAATTTGATCAACATGAGACCCGTTATAGTGCATGAAAATGGAATGCAAAATGATATGTGTACGTGTCCCTGGGTGCATGCTTTGTCCCCATGCAAGGAATTTCTAGCATCTAGAATCTTGATTTTAAAATACAATAATCCAAAACTAAGTTGAAATTCGTGAAAGTTATCATGGAGTCATATGGACATCAATAGAGTGTGATATTTTTTTCAAATTTGAGACTAGTTTTGATATAATCTTCTTACATATAGGAAATTATAAATAATTATCAACCAATATCGCAAATGAACTCTTTATTCGAACCGTGGGCGTTAGACCAACATTGTAAGTGTCGTGCTTCGGTTAAGCAATACAGCAGCAGAATTAGTCATCAAAAAAGGAAAACATCAATATAATATGTGCTGCGCACGCGTCCCGTATGCCTTACGAGCATGTGCGAGTTGATGAGACACATGCTAGCAGGCAGACCGGGAGGCTGAGGCATGCGCGTGTTCGCTATGCACTCACCATGCGGGGCGTGCTAGAAGCTATGTGAAATGATGGTAGGCGTGCTAGAAGTCCGCCGCGCAGGCTCACCGGGAGGCGAGCCAGCCCTTTGACCGCCGCCCACCTCACTCCCGTTGCTCCATATTAATGGCGCGCCGCCTAGCTCCATGAAATGATGGTATAGGAATGCCAGAAGTCCACCACGCAGGCTCATAGGGAAGCGAGACAGCCTTTGACCGCCGCCCGCCTCGCTCCCACTGGTCCATATTAATGGCATGCCTGAGTGGCCACACCCCCATCCTCGCCACACACACAATCCTCTCTCTCCGCCCGCATCCTCGAGGCTGCTCTCAGGCCTTAAAGCCAGCATCCCCATCCTCGGCACACATACAATCCTCTCTCTTCTCCCGCATCTTCAACACCGCTCTCAGTCCTCAAAGCCGGCACCCCCATCCTCGCCACACGCACAATCCTCTCTCCCCGCCCGCATCATCGACGCCGCTCTCAGTCCTGAAAGCCGTCAGTGTATGAGGATGCCGCCGAAGTGCCCCATTGGAGGGAGTGGCGACGCCGGGGCTACTGAAGAACTAGAGCACGACGTGAATATGGAGACAGAGGTTTCTGTCACCACCGACGAGGTGGAGAACGACGCTGCCAACAAGCGAAGGCAGGTAGAGAACGAACCGCAAGCAACTCCGGTAGGCCTAGACTTCATCAGCAACCTCCCCGATGATATGTTGACAGTCATCATATCCCTCCTCCCAATCAGATATGGGGCGAGGACAACCGCCCTGTCCCAGCAATGATGCCCCTATGGCTCTCCACCCGTCTCAACCTCCTCGACACCCACAAGCTCTGCCATGGCTATCGCGAAAGCTTGGATGCATTCTCTCAGATCCTCGGCTGTCACCATGGCCTAATCAGAGGCCTTATCATGGGCAAGTTCCGTTCGAATGGAAAGGACCAAGCCAAGATTGACGAATGGTTCCGTTCCCCCGCCCTAGATCAGCTCGAGGAGCTCATTTTTAATAATGGGCATATGAGCTCGCTGCCAACGTCTGCGCTCCGCTTCGCGCCCACACCGTGCCTCACCAAGTTGATGAACTGCCATCCCCCTTATTGATGCGCCCGCTCTTTTTCTACCACAACTAAAGCACCTCGATCTCGTTGTTGTATGCATCCCAAAGGATGACATGGAGCACCTGCTCCATGGCTGTACTTCCCTCGAGTTCCTTCGTCTTCAGGTGATGAATTGGTCGAGTACCTTCCACATCACCTCCATGACTCTCCAGACTATTTATGTGTGTTGTTGGAGTTGCAATAAGAGATCACAAAAGGTGGACCACAATATGGTCACTAAGGACACACCTTCACTTGAGAGATTACTTGTAGTTGATAAACTAGGTCCAACAAGAATCAATGTCATTTCTGCGGTGAAATTGACAGTGGTGGGCTACTCGTCTGTCAAATACTACTACTTTCAGGTAGAACAGTCGCCTTATACCTCTCCTTGATATCAACATTATTTCTAGTTTTGAAGATGTATGTTTGTCTGTCATCCAGCAAAGCTCCACCCAGATTCTGGGCACAGTGAAGGTCTTGGCACTAGAATCTATCGGCCCCAACCTGGACCAGGTTGTCAGTTTCCTGAGATGCTTTTTGGGCCCGAAGAAGCTGTATATCATGGTGATGTACCTTTCCTGTTAAATGTTAATGATAAGGGAGTTCAATTTTTTGCACTTTTTCCCAAGATTACATGACAATGCACTACGATTTCTGAAGGAAATTTGGAGGATTTCAGGATATACACCCCACCCCATATTGGTTGCTTGATTCATATGGTTACAATCCATAAGCATTTCTCCTTTGGATTTATCTGTACTAGTTTTCTTATACTACTGCAGGATGCTGCTAACGCGACACTATGATCAGAGACCCTTCGAGAAACTATGTGCGATGCAATAATCGCAAAGGGTAGATAATGAAAACCGTCAAAAAAGGTGAAAACATTTGCGACGGAGGATGCATCAAACACGTTTCAGATTTTAGTTGCATGTGTGATGAAGGGCATACTATTCAGTTCAATTAACAGATTGCGATGAGGAGGAACAAAAGAAACGGGCAGCCAGATGAAGTCGTGTGCGATACACATCATACAATTCACTCGGATGAACTGTTTGTGATTAGGCAACACGAAAGAAACAGTCAGCCAGATCAAGGTGTATGCAATATAAAACATACGGTTCACTTGGATGAACTGTTTGTGATTAGGCAACACAAAAGAAACGGTCAGCCAGATCAAGGTGTGTGCGATATACGACATGCGGTTCACTCGGATGTATTGCTTGCGTTGACATAAGAGAACGGAAATGGTTCAACTTAACAAGACATGTGTGTTGTGTGATGGGATTGCATGCAGTTCACTTGGCCCTTGTCGTTAGTGTGTGACCTGAGGGAGTCCTGGATTAGGGGGTCTCTAGACAGCCGGACTATATCCTTTGGCCGGACTGTTGGACTATGAAGATACAAGATTTAAGACTTTGTCTCGTGTCCAGATAGGACTCTACTTGGCGTGGAAGGCAAGCTAGGCAATACGGATATGTATATCTCCTCCTTTGTAACCGACCTTGTGTAACCCTAACCCTCTCCCGTGTCTATATAAACCAGAGGGTTTTAGTCCGTAGGACAACATACAATCATACCATAGGCTAGCTTCTAGGGTTTAGCCTCTCCGATCTCGCAGTAGATCAACTCTTGTAATACCCATATCATCAAGAATAAATCGAACAGGACGTAGGGTTTTACCTCCATCAAGAGGGCCCGGACCTGGGTAAAACATCGTGTCCCCTGCCTCCTGTTACCATCTGCCTTAGACGCACAGTTCGGGACCCCCTACCCGAGATCCGTCAGTTTTGACACCGACATTGGTGCTTTCATTGAGAGTTCCTCTGTGTCGTCGCCGTTAGGCTTGATGGCTCCTACGATCATCGATAGCGATGCAGTCCAGGGTGAGACTTTTCTCCCCGGACAGATCTTTGTGTTCGGCGGTTTTGCACTGTGGGCCAACTCGCTTGGCCATTTGGAGAAGATTGAAAGTTACGCCCCTGGCCACCAGGTCAGGTTTGGAAGCTTAAACTACACGGCCGATATCTGCGGAGACTTGATCTTCGACGAATTCGAGCCTCTGCCTTGTGCGTCACGCGGTCACGATGAGTACGATTTAGCTCTACCATCAAAAAGTGTTCAGGAGATCGCACCGGCAGCCGCTCTGACCCTCAATTCGGAGCCAGTTGCGCCGTCCATGGATGGGTGGATGGACCCCACCACGGAGGCCTTACCCTCAGCGGCGATCAAGCCGAATATCGACCTTACCCTGCACGAGAGCCGTGTTGTCAGACGGCCGGATCCTTCTCCGGCCATGGACTCCGAACCGCCTGCGCTCGTTCCTAGCGAATCCGATTTGGCGCCGATCATGGAGTTTACCTCCGCGGATATTTTTCAGCACTCGACCTTTGGCGACATACTGAACTCATTAAGTTCTCTCTCATTGTCAGGAGGATCCTAGCCGAACTATGTCCAGCAGGATTGGGATGCGGATGACGAAGAAATTCGCTACCCACGCACCACACACTTAGTAGCCACAATCGACGACTTAACCTACATACTCGACTTCGACTCCGAAGACATCGACGCTATGGACGACGATGCGGGAGACGAAGAGGTACCACTTGTAACACCCCGGATGTAATTTACCTTATACGTATCCCAACTCTTGCCATTTCCGGCGCTAAGTTATTTTATTTTCCTCGGTTTCGGGTTTTTGTGTCCGTGTGTTGTTGCCTTTGTCATGCATCTCATATCATGTCATCATGTGCATTACATTTGCATACGTGTTCGTCTCATGCATCCGAGCATTTTCCCCGTTGTCCGCTTTGCATTCCGGCGCTCCTATCTCCTCCGGTGGCCCTTTCTACCTCTTTTCGTGTGTGGGGGTTAAACATTTCCGGATTGGACCGAGACTTGTCATGCGGCCTTGGTTTACTACCGGTAGACCGCCTGTCAAGTTTCGTGCCATTTGGACTTCGTTTGATACTCCAACGGTTAACCGAGGGACCGAGAAGGCCTCGTTTGTGTTGCAGCCCAACACCCTTCAAATTTGGCCCAAACCCCACCTAAACCCTCTCCATCACCTAGAGCGTTCGATCACGATCGCGTGGCCGAAAATAGCTCCTCATTTGGAGCTTCCTAGCTCCCTCTATGCCTATAAATAGATCCCCATTCTAAATCCCGGATCCCCTCTTTTTCAAACCCTAGTTTCCTGCTCCCCTCGCCGCCGGACGTGTCCGAATTGGGCCGCACACGTCCGCCCGCCGCCGCTGACCAACGGGACGCCGCCACGTCAGCCCCGCGGCGCCCCACATCGCCGCCTCAACCGCGGGTCAGTGAGCCCACGGCCGGCCCTCCCCGGCCCGTTTCCCTCGCCCGCGGCGACCCCGCGCGCCGAGCCGGCCACCGCCGCCGCAGTTCGGTGATCTCTGGCCGCCCAGCCCGTCGCCCAAGTCCGGCACCGCCCTGCCCCGACGAGCTCCCTCCGCGCCGGCTTCCGCGCCCGCTGTTCCGTGCTCCGGCGAGAGCCCCTGCCCCGGCGAGCTCCCTCCTCTCCGGCCGCCTCGTCCTTCTCCGGCGACTTCAACCCCGGCGAACCTCGGGAGGCATGTACGTGCTACAGTGCTCGAGAGCCAGATCCAGATCCGTTTCCCGCGGGTTGACTTTTTCCTCCCGAAACCATAGCTAATTTGCATTTTTCCGCATGTCGTATCTCCGCATCCGTAGCTCCGATTTGTGCGTGTAGCATATCAAAATGTTCGCCCCAGAGACTACATCATTTCATCTCATTGCATCATTTTCATTTGAGCTCATCTTGATGCCCTAAATGCTGTTGGAAGAGGGCTATGTGGTTATATTGTAAGATCTGTTTCATCAAATAGTTATTTGTAATTTTTGCCATGTTTAATGTGTTCATGATATGCTCCTCAGCTCTACATGAGTTTTGTTATATGCCATGCCATCTTTACAGAGGTGCTTACCATGTATTTTTGTGATATGTGTGGTGACTAGAAAAAGCTTGCAAAGTAGTGCAATCGGTAATGCTGATTTCACGGACTTAGAATTTCACAAGTCCTTGATCTGATTTTGTCAATATGCCATATGTTCATGTTGTTTCCTAGTGATCTGTTCCTCTTTCGAGGATGATCAGTAAGGATGATTTGTTAACATTGTGGTGCTCTATCCATCCATGTCTTTGTTTGCATTTATGGAGCAACATAGATTGAGTCAATCGAGCTCTACTTTTACTATTTCGTGAATCCTGGCAGTTTGTTGTCTTGTTAGCGATTTTGCCGAGGATGTTGCTATTGATCCGTGCATGCTATGTTGTTTTTCTTGCCATGTCTAGTTTCTATGCCATGTATTCTTGAAGGGTGTATGCTTAGTTTGTCATGCCATGCTCAGTAGTGAGTGCATCAAGCTCGTAAACATGCCTACTCGTTACCAGATTTGCAAGCTCCAGTTTTTCACTAAGTCTGAGATCTGTTTATGTTTTTGCCAATGTCACATGCTTGCAATTGTACTTTCTGATCCATTTTGGCTCAAGGTCACTAAGGGACTTTTGTTAAGTGCTTTAAGTAGCTTCATGTCATGCCTTGATTTACCACGTTAAGGTCCTGTAGCATGTAGTTTTCATGCTCTAAAGTGTGCTACCTGATGTTAAACTCCAGACTTGTGTTAATTTCACTAAGTCTGAAACCTGTTATCATTTGCTCTTTTGCCATGCTTGTTTGAACCTGTTAATGGATGAATTGGCCATAGCTCAGTGTTCATCTTTTTTCAAGCGTCATGAGTGGATCTCTTCCATGTATTTTTTGTCATGTTTGAGTGATGTAGCATATTTATCTTGATGCATTTAAATGGCTACTTGCTGATTATCGCAGACCGGTGCCATATTTGTTTTGCTTGCCATTTCCAAACCGTGCATCCGATTCCGGTGATCTTTATATCGATTTCAACCGAAATCGCCTCACCTTTCCAGTGGAACTCTTGGATTTCCAAGTTGAGGCCAGGTTCAATCATTCCTTGTCAAATCTTGCATATGCATCACATATCGCATCCCGCATAGCATACCATGTTTGCATCATGTTGTTTGAGCATTGCACGTGGTTGATTGTGTTCCTTTTGCTTGTTTGTCTTGTTTGGATAGAGACGGGAGACGGAAGACGAGTTCGCTAACGAGGAGCCCGTTGAGTTTGCTTACGAGGATCAAGTCAACTCTGACAACTTTGCAGGCAAGATGATCATACCCTCGAAATCACTTCTATCTTTGCTTGCTAGATGCTCGCTCTTTTGCTATGCCTATGCTACGATGCCTACCACTTGCTTATCATGCCTCCCAAATTGCCATGTCAAACCTCTAACCCACCATGTCCTAGCAAACCGTTGATTGGCTATGTTACCGCTTTGCTCAGCCCCTCTTATAGCGTTGCTAGTTGCAGGTGAAGATTGGAGATCGTTCCTTGTTGGAACATTGTTTATTGTTGGGATATCACTATATTATCTTGTTATCTTAATGCACCTATATACTTGGTAAAGGGTGGAAGGCTCGGCCTTTTGCCTAGTGTTTTGTTCCACTCTTGCCGCCCTAGTTTCCGTCATATCGGTGTTGTGTTCTCGGATTTTGCGTTCCTTACGCGGTTGGGTTATAATGGGAACCCCTTGACAGTTCGCCTTGAATAAAACTCGTCCAGCAATGCCCAACCTTGGTTTTACCATTTGCCACCTAGCCTCTTTTTCCCTTGGGTTTTGGGAGCCCGAGGGTCATCTTTATTTAAACCCCCCCGGGCCAGTGCTCCTCTGAGTGTTGGTCCACCTTGTCAGCCGCCGGTGGCCACCAGGGGCAACACTGGGCTGGCCTACCGGAAGTTTGGATAATATGAGTGTGCCTGAGAACGAGATATGTGCAGCTCCTATCGGGATTTGTCAGCACATTCGGGTGGTGTTGCTGGACTAGTTTTACCATTGTCGAGGATGTCTTGTAGAACCGGGATACCGAGTCTGATCGGAATGTCTCGGGAGAAGGAATATCCTTTGTTGACCGTGAGAGCTTGTGATGGGCTAAGTTGGGACTCCCCGGCAGGGATTTGAACTTTCGAAAGTCGTGCCCGCGGTTATGGGCAGATGGGAATTTATTAATGTCCGGTTGTAGATAACATAAAACTTAACTTAATTAAAATGAATCAACCGCGTGTGTTACCGTGATGGTCTCTTCTCGGCGGAGTCCGGGAAGTGAACACGGTGTTGGAGTAATGTTTGACATAGGTTGTTCTAGGATCACTTCTTGATCATAGTTCTTCGTTCGTGCTTTGCTTTCTCTTCTCACTCTCTTTTTCGGACAGGATAGCCACCAAATATGCTAGTCGCTTGCTGCAGCTCCACATATTACCTTGCCTTACCTATAAGCTTAAATTGTCTTGATCGCGAGGGTGCGAGATTGCTGAGTCCTCGTGACTCACAGTTTACTTCCAAACCAGATGCAGGGACCGATGATACCGTTCCAGACGATGCGCTTGAGCTCAAGCGGGAGTTCGACGAAGACTCTCGCCGTTACTATGTGTCTTTCCCAGATGATCAGTAGTGGTGCCCAGTTGGGGCGATCGGGGACCGTGTCACATGTTGGAGTTGATCTTTTATTTTGGTACCGTAGTCGGACCATGAGTGTATTGGATGATTGTAATGTTATTCATGTATTTGTGTGACGTGGCGAGTGTAAGCCAGCTATGTACCTTTACCCCCTTTTATCTATTTACATGGGTTGTTGTGAAGATTACCTTACTTGTGACATTGCTTTCAATGCGGTTATGCCTCTAAGTCGTGCTTCGACACGTAGGAGATATAGCCGCATCGAGGGCGTTACAAGTTGGTAATCAGAGCCTTCCCCGACCTTAGGAGCCCCCTGCTTGATCGAATAGCTGGCTTGTTGAGTCTAGAAAAATGTTTTGAGTCATTTAGGATTATATATATCGGAGAGTTTAGGAATTCTTTTTACTCCCCAGTCCCTTCATCGCTCTGGTAAGGCATCCTGACGTAGAGTTTTGACTCTTCTCTTCTCAAATTTCACTAAAAAAATTTAGGATCACGCGGGTATCTTGGAATCGTTCCGATCGATTTGTGACGAGAACATTGTTCTTGGTGCCTCCTGTCATTTAGGGGTTGTGGCAGTGTCCCGGGGAGTTGAGCTCCGAGGTGTTGTCGTCACAATTTTATCGTTGCAGTTCTGGAATACCTGAGTTTAGTTCGCCGACATCGAAAATCTCTTTTATGCAGTTGTTGGTGAGATAACCTCGACGCCACCCAGTACTGGGGCGGGAGTTCGGGAGTATTGCCATAACTTGTATAACGGATGCTTTTCGAAGGTTGAGGTAGACGATTTCCGAAGTTTTTCTCGGTTATGTGTTGAAGGATGGATACAGCTGGATGTAGGATTTGCTAGATTTGGGTGAGATATTATGCTTCCCCTGTATCCCCAACACCTGATTGCATAACCGGAAAGGTTCGGGAGTTTCATAGGTGGGAATTCTTGTAGCTCTAGTTCTTCTTCCACGGATATTTGGTTTGAGATTGGGTGATCCTTACCGAGTATTCGTTCTTGTTCCGTACCTTGTTGTTTTTCTTCTACCTCAATTCTAAGTGGCTTCTCAATTTATGGATATGTGACCATTTCAATTGGAATGCATTCGTTCATTTTGTTCGGATGTGAAGACTATATGTTGCAATTTCAACCCGTTTGATTCAGCTTCAATATTTGTCTGTCAATGTGCTAATGGATGTCAACCTCTTCAGGATGGCTCCTCCAACGCGCACGACTCCGAATCCTGATCCGCCACCACCACCTCCACCTCCGGAGGCATGGCAAGCTGTGATGGCCGCTACCAATGCAAACACGCAGCTGATCATGCAACTTCTTCAAGAGCGCAACCAAGGGAACCAGGGCCAAGGCAACAATCAGAATCACTTTGCTACACTCAACCAGTTCCTTGCTAACCAGCCAAAGACCTTCAGCAATTGTGTTGAGGCAACAGACGCTGATGATTGGCTCGTGGACATATGCAAGCATTTCGAGTGCAGTAACGTCAGGCCTGAGGACTTTGTCAAGTTCGCTTCCTTCCAACTCAAAGACCAAGCTGCAGAATGGTTTCAGCAGTACAAAGATTCCAGAGGAGGCCGTGTGATTACCTGGGATGAATTCCGTCAAGACTTCAAAGCTCATCATATTCCTCAGAGCGTGGTTGAAAGCAAGCGTGAGGAATTCCGCAACCTGAAGCAAGGCTCTATGTCTGTCTACGAGTACAACAAGATGTTTCAGAAGCTCGCCCGTTTTGCTAAGCAGGACGTCCCTGACGAGAAGAGCATGATATACCAGTTCAGGGGTGGTCTCAGAGAAGAAATCCAGCTAGCTCTCGTTCTCTTTGAGCCCAAGAGGTACGATGAGTTTTACAACATGGCAATGAAGCAAGAGACTGCTCAACTGAAGTGCGATGCTTCCAAGAAGCGAGTCAGAGATGCTACTCCTTCTTCCTCAACTCAAGTGGCTAAGCAGCAGAAGTATTGGCTTCCTCCTCCTCCGTTCCGTCAGCCTTATCAGCAGAAGAGCAAAGGTGGCAGTGGATCTTCCCACCCACCCAACCCTGGCTTTCAGAACAAGACTTCGTCTCAAGCTCCAAGATCAAGTGCTCCGTATCACCGTCCGCTTTCAGAGGTCACGTGCAACAAGTGCCAACAGAAGGGTCACTATGCCAACAAATGCTTCAATCAGAGGCGTCTCCCTCCTCCTCCTCCTGTGAGATCGGCAAGTACAGCTGTGGTCAAGCATAACCCCAAGCACGCCAAGGTCAACTTGATGAATGCAGCTCAGGCAGAGGACTCGTCAGATGTCATCATGGGTAACCTTCCTGTTAACGATGTTCCTGCAAAAGTACTTTTTGACACTGGTGCATCGCATTGTTTCATCTCGAGACCTTTTGCATCTAAGCATGAGTTGTCTTCTCAAGTTTTGCATAAACCGTTAGCAGTTGTCTCACCGGGTAAATGTTTGCTCGCAAACTACGAGATTCCGGATATTTCTATCATGATGGGTGATTTCAAGTTTCTGGCTTCTCCAATGGTCCTTGGTAACTCGGATATTGATCTTATTCTTGGAATGGACTGGCTTTCTAAGCACAAGGCTCAGCTTGATTGTGCAGCCAGGCAGATTCAATTGACTCATTCGTCTGAGGATGTAATTGTCTTTGCCGCTCGGGATAATACCATCCGTCTGTTTTCTCTCAATGAGAAGGGTGAACTGGATGCCATCTCTCAAATTCCAGTCGTTTGCGAATATCAAGACGTCTTTCCAGAAGAGCTTCCAGGAATGCCTCCGCACCGGCCAGTTGAATTCGTCATCGATCTTGAGCCTGGCACGGAACCTGTTTGCAAACGTCCTTACAAGCTTGGACCTGAAGAGTTGAAGGAGCTGAAGAAGCAACTCGATATTCAAGAGCGAATGGGTCTCATCCGACCTAGTTCTTCTCCGTGGGGTTGTGGAGTTCTTTTTGTGAAGAAGAAGGATGGAACGGACCGACTTTGTGTTGACTACCGTCCATTGAACAAGAAGACTATAAAGAACAAGTACCCACTTCCCAACATCAACGAGCTGTTTGAACAACTCAAAGGTGCTCAAGTATTCTCCAAGCTTGATCTCCGTATGGGCTATCACCAGATTCGAATCCGTGAGCAAGATATCCCCAAGACGGCTTTCAGAACAAGCTATGGTTCATATGAATACACTGTCATGTCTTTTGGCCTCGTCAACGCTCCTCCGACTTTCTCTCGCATGATGAACTTCATCTTCAACGCCTACACAAATGACTTCGTCTTGGTCTACCTCGATGACATTCTGGTCTTTTCGAAGAACAAGGAAGATCATGCCAAGCACTTGCGTTTGGTGCTCGATAAGCTCAGAGAACATCAGTTCTACGCCAAGTTCTCAAAGTGCGAGTTTTGGCTCGATGAGGTTCTCTATCTTGGGCATATCATCTCTGCCAAGGGCATAGCGGTGAATCCTGAGAAGGTGTCTGCAATTGTGAATTGGGAACCACCTCAGAACGTGAAGCAACTCCGCAGCTTCCTTGGTCTCGCAAGCTACTGTCGAAGGTTCGTTGAGAACTTTTCAAAGATCGCGAAGCCTCTTTCCAACCTTCTCCAGAAGCACGTCAAGTACGTTTGGTCTCCTGAATGTGACATCGCTTTCAACACCTTGAAAGAGAAATTAGTCACTGCTCCAGTTCTGACTCCTCCTGATGAATCCAAACCGTTCGAGGTCTTCTGCGATGCCTCTCTTCAAGGTCTTGGTGCAGTGTTGATGCAAGAGAAGAAAGTTGTGGCTTATACCTCTCGCCAGTTGAAGCCCAACGAGAAGAACTACCCCACTCATGACCTCGAGTTGGCGGCAGTTGTGCATGCTCTTTTGACTTGGAGACATCTCTTATTGGGAAGAAAAGTGGACATCTTCACTGACCACAAGAGTCTCAAGTACATCTTCACTCAGCCTAATCTCAACCTCAGGCAGACTCGTTGGGTCGAAATGATTCAAGAGTATAATCCGAGCATCGAATATACTCCAGGCAAGGCCAATGTGATTGCTGACGCATTGAGCAGGAAGGCTTACTGCAACAGTCTGATTCTCAAGCCTTACCAACCCGAGCTTTGTGAAGCTTTCCGCAAACTCAATTTGCAAGTTGTTCCTCAAGGTTTCCTCGCCAACCTTCAAGTCTCTCCTACTTTGGAAGATCAGATTCGCGAGGCTCAACTTCTTGATGCTATGGTGAAGAAGGTGAAGATTGGGATTGCCAAGAGTCAACCCAAGTACAAGTGCTATCGCCTTGATGACAAGGATACTCTCTTCTTCGAGGATCGCATTGTTGTGCCTAAAGGTGACCTTCGTAAAGTCATTATGAACGAGGCTCACAATTCACTCCTCTCTATCCACCCTGGGAGTACGAAGATGTACCAGGACCTCAAGCAGGCTTATTGGTGGACTCGAATGAAGCGCGAGATTGCTCAGTTCGTGAATGAATGTGATGTCTGCAGAAGAGTGAAGGCAGAACACCAACGACCAGCTGGTCTCCTCCAACCTCTTGCCATTCCAGAATGGAAGTTTGACCACATTGAGATGGACTTCGTGACGGGTTTCCAAAGTCCAAGCGTGGCAATGATGCTATATTCGTTGTCATCGACAAACTCACTAAAGTGGCTCATTTCCTGCCTATCAAAGAGTCTATCACTGCAGCTCAATTGGCGGAGCTTTATACCTCTCGGATTGTCTCTCTGCACGGCATTCCACAGTTGATCTCTTCAGACCGTGGCAGCATCTTTACCTCCAAGTTTTGGGATTCTTTTCAGAAGGCCATGGGCACCAACATCCGTTTCAGCACAGCTTTTCATCCTCAAACTAGCGGTCAAGTCGAGCGTGTCAATCAGATTCTTGAAGATATGCTCAGGGCTTGCGTTATCTCTTTCGGTATGAAGTGGGAAGATTGTCTTCCATATGCCGAGTTCTCCTACAACAACAGTTTTCAAGCAAGTTCGGGCAAGGCCCCATTTGAAATTCTCTATGGCAGGAAGTGTCGTACTCCTCTTAACTGGTCAGAGACCGGTGAACGTCAACTTCTTGGAAATGACTTGATCACAGAGGCAGAGGAGATGTGCAAAGTCATTCGTGATAACCTCAAAGCAGCGCAATCGCGCCAGAAGAGCTACTATGATAGTAAGCATCGTGATTTGGCTTTCGAGATCGGAGACCATGTTTACCTCCGCGTCTCTCCAATGAAAGGTACTCGTCGCTTCGGTATCAAAGGGAAGCTTGCCCCTAGATACGTGGGTCCTTTCAAGATCGTCAGCAAGAGAGGCGATCTCGCCTATCAACTCGAGCTTCCTTCAAACTTTGCAAACGTGCACGACGTGTTCCATGTCTCTCAGCTCCGCAAGTGCTTCAAGACCCCTGAACGCACCGTCAACTTCGAAGACATTGATCTCCAAGAAGACCTCTCTTATCGTGAGCACCCAGTTGCTATTCTTGAAGAACTGAACGCAAGACTCGCAATAAGTCAATCAAATTCCTCAAAGTCAAGTGGTCACACCATTCCGACCGTGAAGCCACCTGGGAACGCGAGGATCACCTCCGTTCTGAGTACCCGGCGTTTTTCCAGTCCTAGATCTCGGGACGAGATCCTTTCGTAGTGGTGGAGTGTTGTAACACCCCGAATGTAATTTACCTTATATGTATCCCAACTCTTGCCGTTTCCGGCGCTAAGTTATTTTATTTCCTCGGGTTCGGGTTTTTGTCTCCGTGTGTTGTTGCCTTTGTCATGCATCTCATATCATGTCATCATGTGCATTGCATTTGCATACGTGTTCGTCTCATGCATCCGAGCATTTTCCCCGTTGTCCGTTTTGCATTCCGGCGCTCCTATCTCCTCCGGTGCCCCTTTCTACCTCTTTTCGTGTGTGGGGGTTAAACATTTCCGGATTGGACCGAGACTTGTCATGCGGCCTTGGTTTACTACCGGTAGACCGCCTGTCAAGTTTCGTGCCATTTGGACTTCGTTTGATACTCCAACGGTTAACCGAGGGACCGAGAAGGCCTCGTTTGTGTTGCAGCCCAACACCCTTCCAATTTGGCCCAAAACCCACCTAAACCCTCTCCATCACCTAGAGCGTACGATCACGATCGCGTGGCCAAAAACCGCTCCTCATTTGGAGCTTCCTAGCTCCCTCTATGCCTATAAATAGATCCCCATTCTAAATCCCGGATCCCCTCTTTTTTCAAACCCTAGTTTCCTGCTCCCCTCGCTGCCGGACGTGTCCGAATTGGGCCGCACACATCCGCCCGCCGCCGCCGACCAACGGGACGCTGCCATGTCAGCCCTGCAGCGCCCCACATCACCGCCTCCACCGCGGGCCCGTGAGCCCACGGTCGGCCCTCCCCGGCCCGTCTCCTCCCGTCGCCCGCGCCTTCATATCCCTCGCCCGCGGCGACCCCGCGTGCCGAGCCGGCCACTGCCGCCACAGTTCGGCGATCTCTGGCCGCCTAGCCCGTCGCCCAAGTCCGCGCACCCCGACGAGCTCCCTCCGCACCGGCTTCCGCGCCCGCCGTTCCGTGCTCCGGCGAGAGCCCCTGCCCCGGCGAGCTCCCTCCTCTCCGGCCGCCTCGTCCTTCTCTGGCGACTTCAACCCCGGCAAACCTCGGGAGGCGTGTACGTGCTACAGTTCCGCGATCCAGATCCAGATCTGATTCCAGGGTTGACTTTTTCCCCGAAACCCTAGTTATTTGCATTTTTCCGCATGTCGTATCTCCGCATCTGTAGATCCGATTTGTCCGCGTAGCATATCAAAATGTTCGTCTCAGAGAGTACATCATTTCGTCTCATTGCATCATTTTCATTTGAGCTCATATTGATTCTTGAAATGCTATTGGAAGAGGGCTATGTGATAAAATTGTCAGATCTGTTTCATCAAATAGCTATTTGTCATTTTTGCCATGATTAATGTGTGCATGATATGCTCCTGAGCTCTACATGAGTTTTGTTATATGCCATGCCATCTTTACAGAGGTGCTTACCATGTATTTTTGTGATATGTGTGGTGACTAGCACAAGCTTGCAAAGTAGTGCAATCGGTAATGCTGATTTCAGGGACTTAGAATTTCTCTAAGTCCTTGTCCTGATTTTGTCATTATGCCATATGTTCATGTTGTTTCCTAGTGATCCGTGCCTCTTTTGAGGATGATCAGTAAGGATGATTTGTTAACATTGTGGTGCTCTATCCATCCATGTCTTTGTTTGCATTTATGGAGCACCCTAGCTTGAGTCAATCGAGCTCTACTTTTGCTATTTCGTGAATCCTGGCAGATTGTTGACTTGTTAGCGATTTTGCCGAGGATGTTGCTATTGATCCGTGCATGCTATGTTGTTGTTCTTGCCATGTCTAGCTTCTATGCCATGTATTCTTGATGGGTGTATGCTTAGTTTGTCATGCGATGCTCTGTAGTGAGTGCGTCGAGCTCGTAAACATGCCTACTCGTTAACTGATTTGCATGCTCCATGTTTTTCACTAAGTCTGAGATCTGTTTATGTTTTTGCCTTGTTCGCATGCTTGCAATTGTATTTTCTGATCCCTTTTGGCTCAAGGTCACTAAGGGACTTTTGTTAAGTGCTTTGAGTAGCTTCATGCCATGCCTTGCTTTGCCATGTTAAGGTCCTGTAGCATGTAGTTTTCATGCTCTAAAGTGTGCTACCTGATGTTAAATTCCAGACTTGTGTTAATTTCACTAAGTCTGAAACCTGTTATCATTTGCATTTTTGCCATGCTTGTTTGAACCTGTTAATGGATGAATTAGCCGTAGCTCAGTGTTCATCTTTTGTCAAGCATCATGAGTGGATCCCTGCCATGTATTTTTTGTCATGTTTGAGTGCTGTAGCATATTATCTTGATGCATTTAGATGGCTACTTGCTGATTATCGCAGACCGGTGCCATATTTGTTTTGCTTGCCATTTCCAAACCGTGCATCCGATTCCGGTGATCTTTATATCGATTTCAACCGAAATCACCTCACCTTTCCAGTGGCACTCTTGGATTTCCAATTTGAGGCCATGTTCAATCATTTTTTGTCAAATCTTGCATATGCATCACATATCGCATCCCGCATAGCATACCATGTTTGCATCATGTTGTTTGAGCATTGCACGTGGTTGATTGTGTTCCTTTTGTTGGTTTGTCTTGTTTGGGTAGAGCCGGGAGACGACTTCGCTAACGAGGAGCCCGTTGAGTTTTATTACGAGGATCAAGTCAACTCTGACAACTTTGCAGGCAAGATGATCATACCCTCGAAATCACTTCTATCTTTGCTTGCTAGATGCTCGCTCTTTTGCTATGCCTATGCTACGATGCCTACCACTTGCTTATCATGCCTCCCAAATTGCCATGTCAAACCTCTAACCCACCATGTCCTAGCAAACCGTTGATTGGCTATGTTACCGCTTTGCTCAGCCCCTCTTATAGCGTTGCTAGTTGCAGGTGAAGATTGGAGATCGTTCCTTGTTGGAACATTGTTTATTGTTGGGATATCACCATATTATCTTGTTATCTTAATGCACCTATATACTTGGTAAAGGGTGGAAGGCTCGGCCTTTTGCCTAGTGTTTTGTTCCACTCTTGCCGCCCTAGTTTCCGTCATATCGGTGTTATGTTCCCGGATTTTGCGTTCCTTACGCGGTTGGGTTATAATGGGAACCCCTTGACAGTTCGCCTTGAATAAAACTCCTCCAGCAATGCCCAACCTTGGTTTTACCATTTGCCACCTAGCCTCTTTTTCCCTTGGGTTTCCGGAGCCCGAGGGTCATCTTTATTTAAACCCCCCCCGGGCCAGTGCTCCTCTGAGTGTTGGTCCACCTCGTCAGCCGCCGGTGGCCACCAGGGGCAACTCTGGGCTGGCCTACCGGAAGTTTGGACAATCTGAGTGTGCCCTGAGAACGAGATATGTGCAGCTCCTATCGGGATTTGTCGGCACATTCGGGCGGTGTTGCTGGACTTGTTTTACCATTGTCGAGGATGTCTTGTAAACCGGGATGCCGAGTCTGATCGGAATGTCTCGGGAGAAGGAATATCCTTCGTTGACCGTGAGAGCTTGTGATGGGCTAAGTTGGGACTCCCCTGCAGGGATTTGAACTTTCGGAAGCCATGCCCGCGGTTATGGGCAGATGGGAATTTGTTAATGTCCGGTTGTAGATAACATGAAACTTAACTTAATTAAAATGAATCAACCGCGTGTGTAACCGTGATGGTCTCTTCTCGGCGGAGTCCGGGAAGTGAACACGGTGTTGGAGTATTGCTTGACGTAGGTTGTTCTAGGATCACTTCTTGATCATAGTTCTTTGTTCGTGCTTTGCTTTCTCTTCTCGCTCTCTTTTGCGGACAAGATAGCCACCATATATGCTAGTTGCTTGCTGCAGCTCCACATATTACCTTGCCTTACCTAAAAGCTTAAATAGTCTTGATCGCGAGGGTGCGAGATTGCTGAGTCCTCGTGACTCACAGTTTACTTCCAAACTAGATGCAGGGACCGATGATACCGTTCCAGACGATGCGCTTGAGCTCAAGTGGGAGTTCGACGAAGACTCTCGCCGTTAGAGACGATGTGTCTTTCCCAAATGATCAGTAGTGGTGCCCAGTTGGGGCGATCGGGGACCATGTCGCATGTTGGGGTTATCTTTTATTTTGGTACCGTAGTCGGACCATGAGTGTATTGGATGATTGTAATGTTATTCATGTATTTGTGTGACGTGGCGAGTGTAAGAGAACTATGTAGCTTTACCCCCTTTTATCTATTTACATGGGTTGTTGTGAAGATTACCTTACTTGCGACATTGCTTTCAATGCGGTTATGCCTCTAAGTCGTGCTTCGACACGTAGGAGATATAGCCGCATCGAGGGCGTTACACCACTTCCCATAGGGCACTGGACAGCCACCTCATCATACAATATATACATGGTGGACACACCCAAAGAAGGCAATGGCGACGAGACAGCGGAGGATGACCCCTCCAAGAAGCAACCCAAGCGCCGACGTCAGCGGCACCGCTCTAAGTCCCGCCAAAGCAAAAGTGGTGATTCTGGCACAGGAGATAATAACACTCCGGATAGTGCCGAAGATGGCAACGATCCCCTCCAGCACGATCTAGGACAGGAGGATGGAGAGGCCAGCCCTCCAGAGAGAGCGGCAGATGGAGAGGTGGAGGGTGATAATTACATGCCCCCCTCCGAAGACAAGGCAAGCGTCGACGATGACGAATTCGTCGTGCCAGAGGATCCCTTCGAACAAGAGCACTTCAAGCGCCGGCTTATAGCCACGGCAAATAGCCTTAAGAAAAAGCAGCAACAGCTTCAAGCTGATCAAGATCTGCTAGCTGACAGTTGGACTGAAGTCCTCACGGCCGAGGAATATAAACTCGAACGCCCCTCCAATAGTTACCTAAAATACAGGTTGCTACCCCGACTGGAGGAAGAAGCGTATGACGCGGCTGATCGGCCACCTCATGGCTGCGATAGAGAGGCATTCCAGCCAAAAGCTCGGTCTGCACCCCGACGCCATTAAAATAAAAAGGCATGGGGAAATACGCCAGACCTGTGAGACGTATTCTAGGACAAAGAAAAACATGAAAGATCGATCTACAGATCACGAGGGCGCGCCACTATGTGAGACGATAAACGTCACGCCGGATACAGTAAAAGTAAATCCTGCCGGGCCGAACACAGTGGGCAAGACACATTGGAGCTGTGTCACGATATAGCCCAGTACAGAGGTGCCGCACACCCCTTATGCTTCACATATGAAGTAATGGATCATCAAATCCCAGAGGGTTTCAAACCCGTAAACATACAATCATACGACGGCACGATAGATCCTGCGGTATGGATCGAGGATTTCCTCCTACACATCCACATGGCCCGCGGTGATGACCTACACGCAATCAAATACCTCCCACTCAAACTTAAAGGACCAGCTCGGCATTGGCTCAACAACTTGCCAGCAGAGTCCATTGGCTGTTGGGAAGATCTGGAAGCTGCATTCCTCGACAACTTTCAGGGCACTTATGTGCGACCACCAGACACCGATGACCTGAGCCATATAATTCAGCAGCCAGAGGAATCGGCCAGGTAATTCAGGACACGGTTCCTAAAAAAGAAAAATCAAATCGTCGAGTGTCCGGATGCAGAGGCCCTAGCAGCTTTTAAACACAACATCCGCGACGAGTGGCTAGCCCGGCACCTTGGTCAGGAAAAGCCGAAATCTATGGCAGCCCTCGCGACACTAATGTCTGGCTGGCTCGCAGTAATAACATATCAAAGAACCGTGGTACTTTGGATACCAAGGACGGCAATGGCAGGTCACGTCACAACATACATAAGCGCCGCATTACCAGCGACAATACCGAGGATACGATAGTCAATGCCGGATTCAAAGGCTCTAAACCCGGTCAGCGGAAAAGGCCATTTAAAAGAAGCACTCCGGGCCCGTCCAGTTTGGACCGCATACTCGATCGCTCGTGTCAAATACACGGCACCCCCGACAAGCCAGCCAACCACACCAACAAGGATTGTTGGGTATTCAAGCAGGTCGGCAAGTTAAATGCTGAAAATAAAGATAAGGGGCCACATAGCGATGACGAGGAAGAGCCTCGGCAGCCGAACACCGGAGGACAGAAGAGGTTCCCCCCACAAGTGCGGACGATGAATATGATATATGCAACCCACATCCCCAAGAGGGAGCGGAAGCGTGCGCTCAGGGACGTATATGCGTTGGAGCCAGTTGCCCAAAAGTTCAACCCATGGTCCTCCTGTTCGATCCCCTTCGATCGAAGGGACCACCCCACTAGTATCCATCATGGCGGATTCGCCGCACTGGTCCTAGACCCAATCATTGACGGATTTCACCTCACTCAAGTCCTTATGGATGGCGGCAGCAGCCTGAACCTGCTTTACCAGGACACAGTGCGCAAAATGGGTATAGACCCCTCAAGGATCAAACCCACAAAAACGACCTTTAAAGGCGTAATACCAGGTGTAGAGGCCCATTGCACAGTCTCAGTCACACTGGAAGTGGTCTTCGGATCCCCAGATAACTTCCGAAGCGAAGAGTTAATCTTCGATATAGTCCCGTTCTTCAGTGGTTATCATGCACTGCTCGGGCGAACCGCATTTGCAAGATTCAATACGGTACCGCATTATGCATACCTCAAGCTCAAGATGCCAGGACCTCGGGGGGTCATCACAGTCAATGGAAACACAGAGCGCTCTCTCCGCACGGAGGAGCACACTACGGCCCTCGCAGCACAAGCACAAAGTAGCCTCTTAAGGCAATACACTAGTTCGGCGATTAAGGACCCGGACAACTTCAAGCGCGCCCAGAGTAATCGGCAACTGGACCGCCTGGCATGTCCCGAGCTCGCATAGCAATGCGGTCCCCACCCCGGCCCCAGCCAAACGGCGAAATTCATGCCACGCGTACATAGTTACGCATTAAAAATACCATGGGCACAGGTAGGGAGGGGGGCACAACTACGGCACGCCCCAATACGCGGCTTAAGCCACACTAGGGGCTTCCCGCTTTGTTATTTTTCTCTTTCATGACCTTAATCTCTGGAAACCCTGTCCGGCAGCATGATTGCCGAACACATGATGCAGCAACCAAGGAGGCAGAAAGCTACGTCACACCGCGGAATTCCCAAGTGGATTACGATAATGAGTGAAATATTTGCTTTAATACTGTTCCTCAGCTTGCCCTTGGAAGGGACATGTCAAACCGTCCTACTTTTTGCTTATCGCACTGCATGTATCATTCTGCTTTAACACACCTTTTTGAATAAACAATGCATAGCATTAAGACTATTATTGCATTCTTCCTTATATATATATATGTTCATTCATGACATCCAGCACCCGTACACTCTGGTACGGCCAATACGCTAGGGGCTTAAGCATACCCCACAATACGGCGTGAGAAGTCTGGACACTTTCAATAGTGCGGCACCCCGAACTTATAGCATTATATGCATCAGCTCCGAATCATGTCTTGGGTCAATAGTTGGGTTTGCCCGGCTCACATGTTTTGGTACCTTACGTTCCGCTATATCGGCTAAGGTAGCACTAGGAGAACTACTGCGATTGTGCCCCGGTTCTGCTAGGCTAAGCACCTCAGTAGAGAAAGCTAAAACTGACTGTCATGATAAGGCGAGAGACTGGTCGTTGTTCGAGAGGTTTTCGAGTCCCTAAAGACTTATGCCGCTTAGAGCAAGGAGTCGGCCCTGTTCGGCTTAAGGCGTGTATCGCACCCTGAATTTGGCCTTTCAAATACTAGGGGCTTCGCCGAAATTTAAAATTATAGAATTATATGGCTAAGTGAGAGTGATAACGCATTATAGTCCGATTGCCTTGTTCTTTGTGCTGAGCACCTCCCTCGAAGGACCCAAAAATGGGAACAAGAGTGCTCAGGTTTATCCCGAACACCCCAACACTCGTGGCATGGGGGCAGAAGCCGACGACTAGCCATCTCTCAGATTTGATAAATAGCCGAACAGAAGGTAATATTTTAAATTCAAAAAAACGTTGCACAGCGCATATGAACAAGTTTTCATGAATACAGGATTACACGAGCGGGTTTACTCAAATATTATATCCTTCGTACACTCGTCCGCTACGAGACGAGCACCCTTCAGGACACCCTCATAGTACATCTAGGGGTGGCGATGCTCCATGCCCTCCGGTTGCCCTTCCTTGATCAGCTTCACGGCATCTAGCTTGGCCCATTGCACCTTCACACGGGTGAAAAGCCCGGCGTGCACCTTCGATGCAGACGGACCGCTTGACGACTTCCAGCCATGGGCAGGCATCCACAAGCCGCCTCACCAGGCCGAAGTAGTTGTTCGGAAGGGCGTCGCCAGGCCACAGCCGGACTATAAAGCACTTCATGGCCTGTTCGGCCGCCTTGTGTAGCTCGACCAGCTGCTTTAGCTGGTCGCTCATAGGCACCGGGTGTTCGGTCCTAGTATACTGAGACCAGAACTGCTTCTCCATTGAGCTTCCCTCCTCGGCCTGGTAAAACTGTGTGGCATCCGACACGCTGCGGGGCAAATCTGCGAATGCTCCTGGAGACTTCCTGATTCGGGTAAGTAATAGGTAATTTACTTTCACATGCTTGCTTTGCATATAGAATGCCTTACCCGCTGCTATTTTCTTCATCGCGTCAATCTCTTGGAGGGCCTTGTGGGCTTCGGCCTTGGCACTCTTTGCGCTCTCAAGGGCCACGGCAAGCTCAAACTCTCGCGTCTTCAAGTCAAGCTCCAACGCCTCGTGCTTCGTTTTGTTTTCCGCTCGGTGCACTCCTTGGCAGCTTTGTTTTCGGCCTCGGATAGCGCTTGCTTCAGGGTTGCCACCTCGGTCGTGGCCCCTGGCAAATTTATGATGATCCTGTCATTTTGGAATCGCATTCTTTTTATACATATCCATAGACTAGGTACTACTTACCTTTGTTCTCCTCGAGCTGCCTCTTGGCAAGGCCGAGCTCGTCCTTGGACCCTTTAAGGTCCTGCTTCAGTGCGGCGACCTCCATAGTCAGTGTGGCAGATGCCAGCAGCGAAGCCTGCATACGCATATTGACATACTTATATTAGACTCCTGCGATATTGTTTGATCCTCTATTCGGCTTTTCTTTGTGAACACCGAACAGAGCATGAGGGGCTACTGTCTATGCGGTAATATGTTTGCCATATTTCAAACACTTACCTCAAAGCCTGTTAGAAGGCTAGCACAGGCTTCAGTCAGTCCGCTCTTGGCGGACTGAACCTTCTGGACCACCGCACTCATAATAGTGTGGTGCTCCTCGTCGATGGAAGCGCTGTGAAGCGCTCCCATCATATTGTCCGGTGCCTCTGGATTGACAGAGGTCACCGGCACAGGCGTCTTGCCCGTCTTGGAAGGAGGCCGCCTGCCCGAGTCCGGAACCACTGGAGGTTCCAGCGCGGTGTTTCGCTGAGGGCCAAACTCGGAACCCTCGGGGGCCTTGTTCCCTCTGCTCCCGGAGTCCGGAAGGTCGCCTTAAGGCGCCTCCGGGACTGTCTCCCCTCGACTCGATGCCTCTTTAGACAATACCTCGGCGTTGTCCATAGGGCAAGGGGAGGTGGCGGTCGGAAGTGGATAGCTATCCATATCCGACGAGCCCAAGGAGCCGTCCGACGATACGTCGATACGGGCTCGTGGCGGTCTGCATAATCATAATTCGGCGTTAGGAGAAGCGGTGCGACAAAGGTATGCTATGAACTACTCTGGCATCCGGATACTTACGACTTCGCCAGGGGCTTGGCCCTGAGCAGCCACTCGTCTTCGCCTTCGGCGGCGGTGGTGGAGTAGTCCGAAAGGAGGGTCCTTCCCTTCTTCGACCCTTCGGCCCCCCGGTTGGGGCGGTGTCGGTGTCAAAACCGGCGGATCTCGGGTAGGGGGTCCCGAACTGTGCGTCTAGTCCGGATGGTAACAGGAGGCAGGGGACACAATGTTTTACCCAGGTTCGGGCCCTCTTGATGGAGGTAAAACCCTACGTCCTGCTTGATTAATATTGATGATATGGGTAGTACAAGAGTAGATCTACCACGAGATCAGAGAGGCTAAACCCTAGAAGCTAGCCTATGGTATGATTGTATGTTCTAGTTGTTGTGTCCTACGGACTAAAATTCTCCGGTTTATATAGACGCCGGAGAGGGTTAGGGTTACACAAGGCCGGTTACAAAGGAGGAGATATCCATATCCGTATTTCCTAGCTTTCCTTCCACGCCAAGTAGAGCCCCATCTGGACACGAGACGAAGTCTTCAATCTTGTATCCTCATAGTCTAACAGTCTGGCCAAAGGATATAGTCCGGCTGTCCGGAGATCCCCTAATCCAGGACTCACTCAGGCGGTCTTCCTTTTCTTGTCTCCCCCAACTAAAGGGGGAGCATCTTCTTCTTCCTCCTCATCTTCGGGGGAGGAGTGTATCGCAGAGTTATCGGACGATGAGTCCGATAACACCTAGCATCGGGAACTCTTTCGGGTTCCCTTGGCCTTCTTGGTCTTCTCCGGCACCTTATAAGGGGCCGGAGTCAGCATCTCCATAAGGAGAGCGTCCGCAGTATCTTCGGGCAGAGGGGCCGGACAGTTAATCTGCCCCGATGTCTCCACCCAGTCCTGTCAAAGGCATGGAGATCAGACCCCGCACATGATTAAGCTAGGGGAAATAAAATATGCTACCGGATGTATAGAACTCACCGAATGCGCTCGGCGCTTCGCGCTTAGCCCGCGGTCCTTGGTGAGGGAGGGAGGGACCTCGGCGCCCTTGAACAGCACCTTCCAGACGTCCTTGTGCGTCGTGTCGAAGAGCTCGCTTAGAGTCTAGTGCTAGGCTGGGTCGAACTCCCACAAGTTGAAGTCCCGTTGTTGGCACGGGAGGATCCGACGGATGAGCATGACCTGGACTATGTTGACAAGCTTAAGCTTCTTTCCTGCCATATTCCGGATACATTTCTAGCGTCCGTCCAGCTCCACTGATGGGCCCCAAGACATGCCCTTCTCTTTCCAGGAAGTGAGCCGCGTGGGGACTCCGGATCGAAACTTAGGGGCGGCCACCCATTTGGCGTCTCGCGGCTCGGTGATGTAGAACCATGCCGATTGCCACCCATTTATGGTCTCCACGAAGGAGCCTTCAAGCCATATAACGTTGGGCATCTTGCCCACCATGGCTCCACCGCATTCTGCTTGTTGGCCGCCCACCACCTTCGGCTTGATATTGAAGGTCTTTAACCACAGGCCGAAGTGGGGCCGGATGGAGAGGAAAGCCTCACACACGACGATGAACGCCGAAATGTTGAGGACGAAGTTCGGGGCCAGATCATGGAAGTCCAGACCGTAGTAGAACATGAGACCACAGACAAATGGATGGAGGGGAAACCCCAGTCCGCGGAGGAAGTGGTGGAGGAAAACTACCCTCTCGTGAGGTTCCGGGGTAGGGACGATCTACCTCGCAGTGGGAAGCCGATGCGCGATATTCGCGGCCAAGTATCCGGCTCCGCGCAGCTTCTTGATATGTCCCTCCATAACGAAGGAAGCCATCCATTTGCCTCCCGCTCCGGACATGATTGGAGAAGGTTGAGGGGAAGGATGTGGGCTTGGGCGTTGGAGCTCGAGTGCGCAAGAGTGGATGAGCAAGGGGGAAGAAGGTGTGGGTAGAAAACTATGTGCCACCACTAGCCTGGTAAAACTCGCTTATCCCCCAAGTGTCGTAATCGATGGTGCGGTTGGGTTACCCACACCCGTATTGATGAGAATCCCATAATTAGGGGGACACAATCTCTGCTTTGACAAGACTTGTCAAAAAACTGCCTCGCGTTATGTGCGGGGCTAGTTAAAGGAAACGGTTCGAATAATCACCGGGCCATGGCATACTGTCGTGTTGCCAAAACAAGTCAGCAAATTAGATTTGTGGAAATATTATTCTCTCTACGGTGGTATGTGGAACTTATTTTGCAGGGTCGGACACTATCCTTGTATTCAAATTCTTCGGTGGTGTATTCGGAGGAGGAACCCGCCTTGCAATGCCGAAGAAAATACTGCGCGCCGGACTCATCGTCATTGAAGCCTGGTTCAGGGGCTACTGAGGGAGTCCTGGATTAGGGGGTCTCCGGACAGCCGGACTATATCCTTTGGCCGGACTGTTGGACTATGAAGATACAAGATTGAAGACTTCGTCTCGTGTCCGGATGGGACTCTACTTGGCGTGGAAGGAAAGCTAGGCAATACGGATATGTATATCTCCTCCTTTGTAACCGACCTTGTGTAACCCTAACGCTCTCCGGTGTCTATATAAACTGGAGGGTTTTAGTCTGTAGGACAACATACAATCATACCATAGGCTAGCTTCTAGGGTTTAGCCTCTCCGATCTCGCGGTAGATCAACTCTTGTAATACCCATATGATCAAGAATAAATCGAGCTAGACGTAGGGTTTTACCTCCATCAAGAGGGCCCGAACCTGGGTAAAACATCGTGTCCCCTGCCTCCTGTTACCATCCGCCTTCGACGCACAGTTCGGGACCCCCTACCCGAGATACGTCGGTTTTGACACCGACATGACCTCTGTGGCAACCGTTCGCTCCCCATGCGCCTCTTCGTGTACCGTGGCAACCGTCCACCGACTATTCGTCTTTCCCTCTCAATTTGGAACTGCTATCGCACGCTAGCTCTTCCTCCCTCCTCCATTTGCCTTCACCCTTCCTTATGCCATTGTTAGATCGTCTTCTCCATGGAGGGAACAAGCCGGAAACGACCGCGTTATTCTTGCCCCGATCTGAATGATGACGCGGTGGAGGAACTAATTGATCGGTGTGACGTCATCACCTCGGCTAGCATGGAAGGTTCGTTCAAGACCATTCTCGACTCAACTAATAACATCATTACAAGGACCCCAAGGGTCCAGGAGCGGTTTGATCTCCCCTATCTTCTTCGCCATGACCCTGCTTACTGGCGCGGGGACGAGGGAAGCCTCACCTTGTGTAAGTTGATGCCGCTTGATAATGATACGTATGATGTTAAGATGCGATCGCTTGAGGGCAAGGCTTGGGCAAGCGCAAATGGAGATTGGGTTGTTTATATTGGGTACAACTGCGAGTGGGAACTTGTGAATGTGTACACTCATCACTAGGTTCCACTTCAAAAAATCTCAGACGACTGCCTAGAGGTTGAGTACACCAATATTCTACGTGAGTTCAAATATGATCATGCTGACTGTCATCTACGGAAGATAGCAATTTGTCGAGTTCCCAACCGCTCTTGGGGTTATAGGAATGCTTATATTGTCGCTATCTTCGACAAGCTTGTTTCCGTCCTTCATGGCTCGACACAATGGATATTGCTCAAAAACCAGTTTTTATACACGGGTGAGTACTGTGATGCAATTCAATACGAGGGTCTTGTGTTTGCTACCACCACTCATGGCATTGTTTTTGCATGGAATCCTCGTGATTTTGGTACGTGTGTCTTCCACCGTAATTATAATTGTTTCATCCAGATGCATGCGGGTTAGCTAGTTTCCCTTTACTAATTAACCTTCTTGTGTTTCCAAGGTCCTGTGAACATTCCACCACCTATACTTGAAAATTGTATTCACGAGCATGAGGACGAGTAGGACCCATATACTCCATGGCGCCTGGCAACTTATTCTGATGGATCACCTCTTCTTCTGTATACGGGGCACTACTGATGTTACTAAGGAAGCAGGTGCTATCTCGTATGGTCCCAGTCTCCGAACCTATTCCAACATCCGTTGCAGGCTATTCGGGATGGATACTAGTGTACTAGCACCAACACCGTCTCCCTGGTCCAGTATTGAAAGTCTTGGAGGAAACTCGCTCTTGCTTGGACAAAACTATCCAATGATGGTGGAAGGCAATCTAGTTGTTGTTGTTGATACAACGTTACTACCATTTATGAGAAGCAACTGTATCTATACCTCGCACATTACTATGCTTCCCTACCGTCCCAATATGGGTCCTGACATAGGCCGCTTCAGCCTCGATGATGAGTCCTGCGTTGGTCTCGAGATTGACAGTAGCTGCCCCTTCCCAGAGAATCACTTCTGGTTCAAAGCAAGTGTTTCCAACAGTGACGAGTGGTTGAGCTGAAGTTCCTTTCGTCACTTTGTTATTTGTTGTGTGAGAAAAACTTTACCAGAATGTTTTGTTGGAAATGATCTATAATCCAACGTGTATCCTCATTGTCGTTGTGGGTTGATGACTTGTTGTATGTAATCAATGGTACATTTGCATATGCGTCCATGAACTCACGCCTGCTAGTGGTGTCCATATGAACAGTGATAGTGATTTTAGTTGCAAAAATTAGATAGTGCTAGTGATTTGTAGCTGCATATTTTGACAAATTGCAGTGTTACAAGGTTGAAAAATGGCAATGTTACTAGATAAACAAATGTCAATCTTTCCAGTTTGAGAAATGGCATCATACCCAAAATGACAGATATGCCAATCTTACCCAATTTTTTGTACGTGTTTGCACACGCGTCATGCAAAACAACCGTTTGCGTTGAAGGGATGCATAAATCCTGCTCGGCACATTTTCCCTTGACTTCCTGGGAAGCTGTCGGTTTGCATACGGGTGTTCTAACTAAAATGTTTGCGATGAGTGTTTAATATTTAAAAATTGTTCATATTTTTTTCAAAAGAAAATCATTTGATAAGTCTGTACATTAAGAGAGAAAAACGCAAGTTCGTTCAAACCATATCATTCATTCAGTCACACTGCGAATTTATATTCATATGATCGAGAATTCGAGATACAGTATTAAACACCAGAAAAACTATTTCCGTCGGCGACGGAGGCGACGTGCCACGCCATCATTATTGTTGTCGTCCTCTGGGACACCGTTGTTGAAGTCTTCAAGGTAGCACAAAATGTTCTTCACTTGTAAATCAAACATCATGTCGTCGCGCGATCGATGGGCGGGGCGTGGGAGGATGCCAACTAGCACCGCTGAGAGGTAGCGGTCGATGGCAGTGTCCCATGCCGCTAAGGAGGGGCGCGCACGGGCACGGGCACGGCGGGTGGAGCCAAACGCACGGGGACCGGCGCCGTGGTGGGTGGAGGGGTGTGCACGGGCACGACGAGTGCAGCCAAACGCATGGAGGTCGGCGCCACGGTGGGTTGAGGGGCGTGCACAGGCACGAGCACGGGCGCTGGCGCTGGCATGTAGATGAGCTCACGCGAGTCTGCGGAGACCTCCCTGACACCCGCGGCTTCCAGCTCTGCAATAGTGCTCAGCGACCAGCCCGTCAATGCTATGGGGATGGTCGCTGGCACGGGCGCAGAGATGGGAGCTGGGATAGGAGCGGCGGCAGCAACCGCCGTGGCCAGCTCATTCTGGGCCATGTCGATGAGGCCCCATTCCTCCTTATTTTCTATCTCCTCCGGCTTGGAGTCAACTTCACCAAACTTGAAGACTAGTGGCATATGCTCATTCTGCGCCATGCCGATGGAAGTTTGCGGGGGGAGTGATGTCTACTACACAACCTTCTCCTTGTAGACGTTGTTGGGCCTCCAAGTGTAGAGATTTGTAGGACAGTAGCAAATTTCCCTCAAGTGGATGAACTAAGGTTTATCAATCCGTGGGAGGCGTAGGATGAAGATGGTCTCCCTCAAACAACCCCACAACCAAATAACAAAGAGTCTCCTGTGTCCCCAACACACCCAATACAATGGTAAATTGTATAGGTGCACTAGTTCCGTGAAGAGATGGTGATACAAGTGCAATATGGATGGTAGATATAGGTTTTTGCAATCTTAAAATATAAAAACAGCAAGGTAGCAAGTGGTAAAAGTGAGCGTAAACGGTATTGCAATGCTAGGAAACAAGGCCTAGGCTTCATACTTCCACTAGTGCAAGTTCTCTCAACAATAATAACATAATTGGATCATATAACTATCCCACAACATGCAACAAAGAGTCACTCCAAAGTCACTAATAGTGGAGAACAAATGAAGAGATTATTGTAGGGTACAAAACCACCTCAAAGTTATTCTTTCTGATCGATCTATTAAAGAGTTCGTACTAGAATAACACCTTAAGACATAAATCAACCAAAACCCTAATGTCACCTTGATACTCCTATGTCACCTCAAGTATCCATGGGTATGCTTATACGATATGCATCACACAATCTCAAATTCATCTATTCAACCAACACAAAGAACTTCAAAGAGTGTCCCAAAGTTTCTATCGGAGAGTCAAGATGAAAACGTGTGCCAACCCCTATGCATAAGTTCACGAGGTCACGCAACTCGCAAGTTGATCACCAAAACATACATCAAGTGGATCACTTGATATCCCATTGTCACCACAGATAAGCACATGCAAGACATACATCAATTGTTCCCAAATCCTTAAAGACTCAATCTGATAAGGTAACTTCAAAGGGAAAACTCAATTCATCACAAGAGATTAGAGGGGCAGAAACATCATAAGATCCAACTATAATAGCAAAGCTTGTGATACATCAAGATCGTGCCGACTCAAGAACAAGAGAGAGAGAGATCAAACACATAGCTACTGGTACATACCCTCAGCTACGAGGGTGAACTACTCCCTCCTCGTCATGGAGAGCGCCAGGATGATGAAGATGGCCATCGGAGAGGGATTCCCCCCTATGGCCGGGTGCCGGAACAGGTCTAGATTTGTTTTTGGTGGCTATGGAGGCTTGCAGGGGCAGAACTCCCGATCTAGGTTATTTTCTGGAGGTTTGGGGTTATATAAGAGGTGTCGGAGTAGGGAACAAGTCAGGGGGGTCCCCAAGGCTTCCACGAGGTAGGGGGCGCGCCTAGGGTGGTAGGGTCCAGCCCCCACCTTTCGTGGTGGCCTCGGGACTCTTCTGGCCCATCTCCGGTACTCCGTGGGCTTCTTCTGGTCCAAAAACAATCTTCGGGAAATTTCAGGTCAATTGGACTCCGTTTGATTTTCCTTTTCCGTGATACTCAAAAACAAGGAAAAAACAAAAACTGGCACTGGGCTCTAGGTTAATAGGTTAGTCCCAAAAACCATATAAATGCATATCAAACATCCAAGATTGACAACATAATAGCATGGAACAATCAAAAATTATAGATATGTTGGAGACGTACTAGGGAGGGGAATAGGAGGCAAACAGTAAGGCCGCCCTTATTAAACAGTGGCTCTTGCGCCATTAGTGGAGAGGAAGGCGGGCGGCCATCAAAGTCAAAGGGATCTCTTCCCGGTGAGCCTGCGCATTGCAGGACAGCCTGCACGACTCTCGGTCAGCCTGCGCACCGGACTGCGCTCGCACGCCTCCCGTTCAGTCAAGGTCAAGCAGCTGTCCGCACGGCACCTCCTACAGCCATTAAAACCAAGACGTGTGGCGTCACGTGAATGGTTAACAAAACACACATGGTTTGAATAATACAAACATTTGAGATATTAAAGTAACATCTATTTTTTTCAAAATGCCTTTGTTTGCTGTCAGTATTCGAGTACACCTTCTCTCAAAATGGACACAAAAAATACCACATCATGTCGGGTGCCGTTCCATGATAGCATGCGAAGTTTCATGAATTTCAGACAAGTTTTGGATTTACTAGAATTTAAAAACCAGGCATCTCAATGTTTTGTCGGCAATCAACGGTGCCCTGGTGTTTGAAATTCATTCCCATTTCTTGCATGGGACCTAATATGCACCCAAGGACACAAATTTGATTTTTCAACCAATTTATATGCACTGGAGCATGTGCATGTAGTTGAAATTTGAATTATGCACATAAAATGCATTGAAAACTCAGTTAATGCATAAAAATGTCCAAAAGAAACCCAAAAAATCACAAAAATTGACACAACACTCCTGTTGTTCGATGTTGACACAAGAAATTTTTTGGAAGCAATAAGATGAAGTGGATATCGTTTCGTCCCCAAAGGTGGGACGTTCCCTACAGAAACCATGATGCTTGCTGTGAGAAGCTCTGGTTTGTGAGAAGCCTATACCCAAACCTACCCCAAACGGGACAAAATTTTTACCACAACATGTTGATGCCGCTCCATGAAAGCATGCCAAGTTTCATGAATTTTAGACGAGTTTTGGATTTAGTAGAATATAAAAACGAGGCATCTCAATGTTTTGCCAGCAATCAACAGTGCCCTGGTGTTTGAACCACATTCCCATTTCTTGCATGGGACCTAAGCATGCACCCAAGGACATAGATTAGATTTTTCAACCAATTTATATGCACTGCAACATGTGCATGTGGTTCAAATTTGAACTGTGCACATAAATGCATTGAAAACTCAGTTTATGCATAAAAATGTCCAAACAAACCCCAAAAATCCCAAAAATTGACACAACACTGCTGTTGTTCTATGTTGACACGAGAAATTTTTTGAAAGCAATAAGAGGCAATGGATATCGTTTCGTCCCCAAAGGTGGGACGTTCCCTACCGAAACCATCATGCTTGTTGTGAGAAGCTCTGGTTTGTGAGAAGCATATACCCGAACCTGCCCCAAATGGGACAAATATTTTAACACAGCATGTTGATGCCGCTCCATGATAGCATGCCAAGTTTCATGAATTTCGGGTGAGTTTTGGATTTACTAGAATTTAAAAACCAGGCGTCTCAATGTTTTGTCAGCAATCAACAGTGCCCTGGTCTTTGAATTTCATTCCCATCTCTTGCATGGGACCTAGAAATTCACCCAAGGACACATATTAGATTTTTCAACTAACCTTAGTGCATTGGAGCATGTGCTTGTAGTTCAAATTTGAATTATGCACATAAAATGCATAGAAAACCCAGTTAATGTATAAAAAATGCCAAACGAACCACGAAAAATTCCAAGATTTAACACAACACTCCTGTTGTTCTATGTTGACACTACAATGTTTTTGAAAGAAATAAGAGGCAACGGATATTGTCCCGTCCCCAAAGGTGGTACTTTCCCTATCGAAACCATCATGCTTGTTGTGAGAAGCTCTAGTTTGTTAGAAGCTCATACCCAAACCTACCCCAAATGGGACAAAATTTTCACCATGGCATGTTGATGCTGCTCCATGATAGCATGCTAAGTTTCATGAATTTCAGACGAGTTTTGGATTTACTAGAATTTAAAAACTAGGTATCTCAATTTTTTGCCGGCAATCAACAGTGCCCTGGTGTTTGAAATTCATTCCCATCTCTTTCAAGGGATCTAGAAATTCACCCAAGGACACACATGTGATTTTTCAACCAACATTATTGCATTGGAGCATGTTCTTGTAGTTCTAATTTGAATTATGCACATAAAATGCCTAGAAAACCTAGTTAATGTATAAAAAGGCCAAACGAACCTTGAAAAATTCATTCCCATTTCTTCCATGGGACCTAAGCATGCAATGAAGGACACAGATTTGATTTTTCGGCCAATTTGTATGCACCGGAGCATGTGCATGTAGTTTAATTTTGAATTGTGCACCTGAAATGGCAAGAAAGCCAGTTTAATGTATGAAATGTACAAACGAACCCTGGATAATTCCAATTCTTTTACGACACACATATAGTTGCATGTTCACTGCAGATAAACGGTCTAGCAATTCAAACACCGTCCATTGCCATTGTGACCCCATTTTGTAATTCAAATCAAGTAGATCCCACACAGTTTATTCTCACCTACCGTGTGAGATGTAGTACAAAATATCTTGGAGCACCGTCGGTGTATAGTACGCCTATGGCTTACGCGAGAAGGTGTGTCGGCTACAGTCCACAGCCGGCGTGTCAAGCACACTAGCTCGCTCCCCCCAAACTCCCGCATGTGCATCCCTTGCAATCTCGAAAATATCTACCGCTTGGAAGGTTTTAATGTTTGATAGCACACGATTAGTATGTGCGGACCATGTGCGATGTATGTTACTCCCGCTCTGCTTCAGTCCCTTGATTCAAATTTTCAGTAGCCCCGACATTTTACTCCCGCCTACGCATCCCTCGCAATCTCAAAAATATTTGCTCGCCCTTGATCCAAATTTTCAGTAGCCCTGCCTTGTTACTCATGCCTAGTAAAATTTTCAGTTGCGGCAGTATTTCCTCAAACACAACCTCCGCTCACACAAACACACACAACCCTCAAACCATTGGTAGGTCGCCGCCATCGCCGCCATCGCTGGTACCTCCATCTTCAACCTCTACCTGTGTGCAGGGGAGCTCGAGTAGCCAATCGACAAAAAGAGATTTATCACAGCCTTTTCGCCCGAGCCGGCGAGGTGGCCGCCGAGGTGTCCCCGTCGTCCTCAACGGGCCCGATCCGCCGTCATCCACTACAAGAAATATGTCAACTTGTGACCACCACTATTGGTCACTGAATGGTCACAAATTTTCATTTGTGACCTTTTTGTGACCAAAAACATAAGGTCAAAAGCTGGCCATCATAAACTGACATTAGCGACCTTTCTTATGGAATGGTCGAAGACGTTTATGACCAAAATACGTCTACTGTGGCGTTTTGGTCACTGGCAACCTCCCCAGGCCACGTAGGCATCCAGCGTGGCAAGCTGATGTGGCACAAGATTCAGCCCGGTCCAATTCGGTTTTCTACATGGGCCTAGCCCAACAATTCGGCCTTTTTACTGTATATTTTCTCTATCAATTTTCTCTAGCTACATGGGCCTGGCCCAACAATTTGGCCTTTTTATTTCTAGATGCCGCCTTTTATAGCGTATGATCTTTTACTTTTTGCTATTTTATTTTCCACTGTTTTACATTTGTCCCAAATATCATAATATCATACACTGGTCCCACACGTCAGAAATTTCAAATGTGCTCAAATTATTTTGATAAGTGGGTCGCATGAGTCATGTTTTCATTGCACACATTTTCAAATCACATACATAATTACTATTTCATATGAAACAGGAATTGTAATTCTAAAACATACATGAAATTCACAGAGAGAAGATACATTAAATCACATACATAATTACTATTTTATTCACAAACAGAGAGAAGATACATTAAATTCCCAGATAACCCATCTATTATTACATAATTTGCTATATAAGAATGTCTTGGAGCTTCTTTGAACATCTTTCGTCTTGAATTTACTCAAAATATCTGCCAACAAGAAAACAGAACAACAAGGATAGGGTGAATAACAACAACAACAACAACAACAACAACAACAACAGGGGGTGCTGTTTAGTAGTAAGATCAAGTCTGGAATGTAAGAATGCTTTGTTGTAATTGATAACTAAAATCTACAACAGCTCAAAGTGGCAGTAGCTAAAACACAATATCAGAAAAAGCATATAATTGATGTGACATAACAAACTAGACAACCAAGAAATTGATGTGACATAGCTAGTTTCCAGCAATATCCAACGACAAATTGATGTCACATATATGTATCTATCATGCAAACAGCGGATGTACTGTACTGATAACATTAGACTAGAAATAAGAGCCTCAGAGATCTTGGTGGTTAAGATCATCAAGTGGGATAAACCCATTAAGAGTAGCAAATATTTTGATAACATCACAGGCTCTGTTTGGCATGCAGAAAATTAATCAGTTGAAGCAGAGGCGATGTTTGGCATCACTGCATTTTACAGTTCCAAAACAGACAGACAGAGTCAGGAATAGGCAGCAAAGCAAGTATATGTATATAGGAATCTCTACTTGGAACCTAGAGTAAGAAGCACGGCTAGAAGAGCCCAAGAATTAATTAATCATGTGTTATTCTTTAACTGGAATGTACGTGCATCATCAACAGAGAGGTGTGAGCTCTGGACTTAATTGGTTGTGAGAATGGACTGGACTGTTCCAAATACGTGCATCATCATCAGTTCTGTGAAGCAAATCTACATATCATATTTCTAGAATGGGCGCACCCAGTTGCTCACAAGTAGATTCAAACCCAACTTGTAATGCAATGATGTTTCTTGAACAGTATTACTATAGTTACCTAAATTGCCATGGGAATACTGACAGCAGAAATAGGGGAACGAGAAGTAAGTTAAATTAGAGCTAGCAGTTCCAAACAATCACTAAAAACAGCAGCAAAAGCAGACACAGATGCCCGCCAGAGACATTCCCACAGGCAAAGCAAGCACCTTAAGCCCTCTCGCCACGGATCCTCGAAGAGACCCACCAGGTAGGCCTCTGCAGCCTCCTGAAGGGCCAGCACCGCATGGCTCTGGAAGCGGAGGTCAGTCTACACAGACAGAACAAGATGGTGCTTTTAGTTTACTTGATTCATCATACTATAAGAGTTTACACAATAGGAGCATCACAATGTAGTGCACAAGTTTATTGATCACCTTGAAGTCCTGGGCAATCTCCCTAACAAGCCTCTGGAATGGAAGCTTCCTGATGAGCAGCTCCGTGCTCTTCTGGTACTTGCGGATCTCACTGCAAAGTCAAGCACAAAATTTACTCATTTGAGAATACTTCAAAACAAAACTATAACACATGCTAGAATAGGTTGGAAGATTTTACAAACCGAAGAGCAACAGTTCCAGGGCGGTAACAGTAAGGCTTCTTCACTCCTCCAGTTGTGGGAGCAGACTTACGGGCAGCCTGTCAAAAAGCAAAGTAGAGCACATGGTCAAATTAACAATAATACCATGATAGTCCATATACATCAGTAGGATATCTGGTCATAAGCTTGCAATGAAGGTTGAGGTTCAAATTCTACCCAGTTCAATTTACATAAACCATAAATAAAGACATGGCATAACAGGTGATATGACTCAGGTCCCTCCTGGGCTCCAATCGGTTTCTCTTCCTGGACTTTTCCATTCCAATCAGGGCTTCTATTTCCTGTGGGTCATACTCTACTTCCTCTGTCGGGAATTCTACTAGATCCCCGTTCAAACAATTTTGGGAGATGTGTCCTTCTTCTCCACATGAATAGCAAGACTTAGTGCAGGGTTTACTCGGGTCTTCTTTAGGTGTGTCCTCCATATCTTCCTTTATCACGGGTTCTTCTAAAATTTCCATAAGGGCTCCTTTCATTACTTCTTTCTTCTGCTGGATGGTTCATTGTACCATGGGGTAAATGTGACACTGAGCAAGGTAGTGGGTAGTCCCTTCACACAAGAAACAAGTAATCTGCCTAGTTGGGCATTCTTCAACTGGGCGACTTCCTTCACAACTAGGGCATTCATCCTTGTGTTCTTTATGAGTGTGTCATATTCCTCCACAAATCTTGCATGCACAAGGTTTCTTCATATCCTTTCCATAAGGCTTCAACTTCTTGGACACAAGCCGAGGCTTTGGCATAGTCAACTTAAATTCTTTCCAAGTGGTTACTCCTTGCCATCCATTGATTGTTTGGTACATCCTCCACCAAGTAGCAGCACCTCTTTCAAAGCACTGAAGATCATGCTGGGTCATATCCTTTCCGACTATAAGTTTATTCTTCATGTGATCCTCCATGTTCTGAATCCATTGGTCCGTCTCCAATTGACTCATCGGTCCAGAAAATATAAGCTCATCTTCATTCATCCTCTATAGGGTCCATGGGTTTGGGGTGAGATAAGAGAGATAGAGAGGGATTCACACAATGCAAACAACAGTTTTGAAAAGACGGATTTTTTATTGTGGCTGTCAAAAAAAACATCAAACAAATGACAGCTCACAATCATCGCATCTAACATAGGGATAGAACTTGGGTTTGGTCTTCTAAAGGTCAATAAATCTTCAACGTCTCCAAACTCTTCAAGCCTTGTTCATGCCTCCAATGGCTTCTTCCGATCATGCTTGTCTTTCTCAAGTTCTTTTGCCAGATCAACTCTGTTGACGCGAAGTCTCTCATGACGTACTTTAATATTCTGGAGTTGCGTTCCAAACGTCTGGTTTCAACATCCTTCGCATGAACCATGGTCCTACTGTCCTTCAGTTCCTGAAAATCTCCGGTATCTCGAGGTTGTAGCTCCTCCAGCTTGGCTACTTTCAGCTTTTGGTTCCTGAGTTCTTCATGAAATACTCCAAATCCTGGTGATACACCGGCTAAGGTTAAAAGTTCATCTTACTAATAGGTGCTCCATCAGCCTTCTTCCATCAAATCCATTCTGAAGAAATGCATCCTTAACTCAGCACGGTGACAATAGCATCAGCGGGCGATAATACCATCGATAGTCATGTTTCTGCTCTTGTCATTTCCATGAGCTATCTCTCCGTAGTTGATATCTCCTACCTTAGGGTCCTATTGACAAAACTTCGAGTTCTCATGCTCCTTGTTTCAGTCTTTCTCTTGATCTCAGGTATTGAAAACTTCCATAGTCTGCCAAGTTCCATAAGGGTAGCCTTCCTAGGTCATACAAATCTAGGAATTCTTCAGAGCCTTCAAATTCTACTTGTCTTCGGTCTTCAACCTTTGTAGTTTCCATTATTCAGATGCACGGAAAATACTCTTCATTCCGAAGTGGTCTTAGTTGTCTGATATCTTGTACTTCTTGGAGTGGTCTCATCAGTCGAATCTTCATGTGGTCAAAAGGAAAAAAGGGGGTATGGTCTCACTAAAAGGGAATATTTGAATAAGCTCAGAAGAGAAGAGAGGTAAAAGGTCTTTTTGAAAGGGAAAGTTGTAGAGAAAAATCTTTGCTATGGGCTTTCCAGTTTCTAGGGTCACGTCCTACAGTCAACATGTGCTCTAATACCATCTTGTAGCGACCCGACCCGAATGGATCAAGTCTCTGTTCTTAAGTGTCATCCCTGGATCGGTATGCTGACACACAAAGTACTCGAGGATTTATAACAGAGGCAAATCACATGTATAAGTAACGTAAATACTGTTACCTCAATCCAAATAGCGGAAGTAACAAGGTTGTGGATTCCCATCAACACCAACGGCAAAGTTGAGTGTAGAAATCGTAACCCTAACATATCACTTACTCGTCGTAAGAAATCCTGCAACATGAGACGTTGCAGCCACAAAGGGTCAGTACATTGAATGTACTAGCAAATTCGCACCAGAGGATAATGATGAATAAAGGCTATCACTACATGCATATTTGGCTGGTGGAAAGGCTCTAGGGTTATAAGGTTTTTCCGAAAAGCCAATTTTCCCCTACTACATGCATATCACCGGTCGCACGACTTAGTCAACTATGCTAGAGCCCATAGTAGCTTGTGGCTGCACACGGAAGTTTCTAGTATGAATAATCTCATGATCCCTTTGAGCCTGGGTGGCGGTCCAAAAAAATAGGCAATCCTGGTCTACCCAGGTGCCTAGACAGGCAATCCTGGAATACCCAGGTACCTCAATCCACCCAGATGTGTGTTTAAGTTGCCACCTTAAGTAAACCATTAATTGACAATCTCACATCTGTCATGAATACTCTCAAAACCTAATCCACGTCTACGAGCATAGCATGGCACTATAAGCATAATGTAATAGTAACTCCCAAGGGTTTGATAATAAACAGGTAATAGGTACTACCTCAACTACTTCCCATCCCACAATTTAATTAGATCCTAATCATGCAATGTTGGAGGTTTGATCTAATGCAATAAAAATTGGGTATGAAAGAGGTATGATCAAAGTGTGAACTTGCCTACAATGTTGATGAAGATGATTCACACTCAAAAATCTTGATAGCTCTACTCGTCACACTCCGGTCAATCTATCGTAATCAAGCAATAGTAACCACACATAAGCAATCACTCAAAGGACCAGAAAGAACGAAGAAGACGATTCGGAAAACATCAAAACCAAGTAAATAACTCTTGCAACATAAAACAATTTCTAACAGTACCAAAATTATGTGAATTTGGCCTTATCAGAATGTTTAGGTCAAGAGCTTCGATTTGCAAAAAGAATCAACTGAAACGGAGTTACGAATAAAAAGATATGATCAAAAGAAGTTTGAATATGAATCTGAACAAAATTCAAAATTTGAAAATTTCAAAAAGTTGATGTAACAGGTTCACTGGATAGGTGAAAACAAGACGAAGCTATAGGCGTTGGTTTTATCTAATTTAGATAAACGAGTGAAAAGTTATGGCTATTTGAAAAATCAGGTCCAAGCTGTTTTACGAAAGAAAAAATAGCTACGGTTAAGGTCTAACGTATAAATACGTAGACTAATTGATAATATAATTATTCTATCGTATTAGTCTAAAAATAACAAACTACGTAAGTATATGAAGAAAAAAAGAAAGAAAGATACCTTTATAAGGCAGAGAAAAGACAATTTTGGAGAGAGGAGACAATTTCCAGAAGTCGCGCCGGAGAGGAGAAAAATATTTTTCTTAAATGGATCTAGTGAAACCAAAATATTGATTTAACCCGAATCGGATGATTTTTGGAGGCTCTATGGGTCTATATTTATTGGTGGAAAAGAGGCTTAGGGGTCAAAGGTTAAGCAATGTGGGACTAAACGTAGACGAAAATGTACGAAACAGAGAAGAAAAGAGGCGGATGGGCCTAAAGCCCTTCGGCCGGCCGCGCGCATGCTGCCGTGCATTTTTTTTTTACAAAATTCAGCCTAAGAAAAGAAAAAAAGGCTGGCTGGGCCTACCCTATTTAAGAGAAAAAAAACAATGGGGCGCCAAAAGCTACTATACGGCGCATGTAGGCGACAAATAAATATGGGCCGCACGTACAGTTTTTAAAAAATAGAAACAGAAGGAAAACCGAATAACAAAATAAAATAAATTTTTTATATAGGCATATAATATACCAAAATTTCAGAAAAAGATTTTCTACAAGATGAACATTTTCCTAGCATTAAATAAAATTCACACAAATTTAGATAATTCAAAGAGTGCTACTGGTCTAATAAAATCCAACAAAAATCATTTTAAAAATATCAAAATGATTTCAAATTTATTTCTCTCCAATTTTTTGTTGTAGAGAATCATGTTACCCTAATTTCCATATATTTTATTTTTGGAGGAAAATAATTTGAATAAAACTCAAATAAATCCAAATTGAAAATAAATTCAAAAGAACTTTGAATTTAATCCTTTGAAACTCCCAACTCATATTTCATATAATTTGAAGAAGTCATTTTATCTTCTCTCATGAAAATCATTGAGCTACATGAAGTTTATGAATTGAAATATTTCCAAATGAAATTCAATTATTTTCAAATACCCTTTCATTTAATTTAAATGGAAGAAGTCATATCATCTTCGCTCAAGGGTTTTGTATTTGAAAAGAATTTGAATTCATGGAGATCAGAAAGCAAATATGAAAGTTTGGGAAAGTCCTTTTATTCCCTCTCATTTAACTTTCAAAAAGTTTCGAATTTCACTCAATCAATCACACAACAATCGAACAAACAATCAACCTATCTATTTATTATAACATTCCAAAATTTAGAATTTTGGGATGTTACACAAGTATAGGGGATCGCAACAGTTTTTGAGGGTAGAGTATTCAACCCAAATTTATTGATTCGACACAAGGGGAGCCAAAGAATATTCTCAAGTATTAGCAGCTGAGTTGTCAATTCAACCACACCTGGAAACTTAATATCTACAGCAAAATATTTAGTAGCAAAGTAATATCATAGTAGTGGTAACGGTAGCAAAAGGTAATGATAGAAAAAGTCATGTTCTTGGTATTTTGTAGTGATGATAGCAGTAGCAACGGAAAAGTAAATGGGCGAAGAACAATATATGGAAAGCTCGTAGGCAATGGATCGGTGATGGAGAATTATGTCGGGCGTGTTTCATCATGTAACAGTCATAACCTAGGGTGACACAGAACTAGCTCCAATTCATCAATGTAATGTAGGCATGTATTCCGAATATAGTCATACGTGCTTATAAAAAATTACTTGCATGACATCTTTTGTCCTACCCTCCCGTAGCAGCGGGGTCCTAATGGAAACTAAGGGATATTAAGGCCTCCTTTTACTAGAGTACCGGAACAAAGCATTAACACATAGTGAATACATGAACTCCTCAAACTACGGTCATCACCAGTAAGTATCCCGATTATTGTCACTTCGGGGTTAACGGATCATAACACATAATAGGTGACTATAGACTTGCAAGATAGGATCAAGAACTCTCATATATTGATGAAAACATAATAGGTTCAGATCTGAAATCATGGCACTTGATGACCCACAAGTATAGGGGGTCTATCGTAGTCCTTTCGATAAGTAAGAGTGTCGAATCCAATGAGGAGCAGAAGGAAATGATAAGCGGTTTTCAGCAAGGTATTCTCTGCAAGTACTGAAATAAGTGGTAACAGATAGTTTTGTGATAAGATAATTTGTAACGAGAAACAAGTAACAAAAGTAAATAAAGTGCAGCAAGGTGGCCCAATCCTTTTTGTAGCAAAGGACAAGCCTGGACAAACTCTTATATAAGGAAAAGCGCTCCCGAGGACACATGGGAATATCGTCAAGCTAGTTTTCATCATGTTCATATGATTCGCGTTCGGTACTTTGATAATTTGACATGTGGGTGGACCAGTGCTTGGGTGTTGTTCTTACTTGAACAAGCATCCCACTTATGATTAACCTCTATTGCAAGCATCCTCAACTACAACAAAAGTATTAAGGTAAACCTAACCATAGCATGAAACATATGGATCCAAATCAGCCCCTTACGAAGCAACGCATAAACTAGGGTTTAAGATTTTGTCACTCTAGCAACCCATCATCTACTTATTACTTCCCAATGCCTTCCTCTAGGCCCAAATAATGGTGAAGTGTTATGTAGTCGATGTTCACATAACACCACTAGAGGCTAGAAAACATACATCTCATCAAAATATCGAACGAATACCAAATTCACATGACTACTAATAGCAAGACTTCTCCCTTGTCCTCAGGAACAAACGTAACTACTCACAAAGCATATTATTGTTCATAATCAGAGGGGTAATAATATGCATAAAGGATCTGAACATATGATCTTCCACCAATTAAACCAACTAGCATCAACTACAACGAGTAATTAACACTACTAGCAACCTACTAGCACCAATCCTGGGCTTGGAGACATGAATTGGATACAAGAGATGAACTAGGGTTTTGAGATGAGATGGTGCTGATGAACATGTTGATGGAGATTTCCCTCTCCTGATGAGAGGAGCCTTGGTGATGACGATGGCGATGATTTCCCCCTCAGGTAGGGAAGTTTCCCCGGCAGAACAGCTCTGCCGGAGCTCTAGATTGGATCCGCCAAGGTTCTGCCTCGTGGTGGCGGAGTTTTGTCCCGAAAGGTTGCTTCTTATTTGTTTCTCGAAGAAAGACTTCATATAGGAGAAGATGGTCATCGGAGAGCCACCAGGGGGCCCACGAGGTAGGGGGCGCGCCCTAGGGAGGGCGCCCCCCACCCTCGTGGAAAGGGTGTGGGCCCCCTGGTCTTCATCTTTGGCGAGGATTTTTCATTATTTATTTTAAGATATTCCGTGGAGTTTCAGGACTTTTGGAGTTGTGCAGAATAGGTCTCTAATATTTGCTCCTTTTCCAGCCCAAAATTCCAGCTGCCGGCATTCTCCCTCCTTATGTAAACCTTGTAAAATAATAGATAATAGCCATAAGTATTGTGACATAATGTGAAATAACAGCCCATAATGCAATAAATATCGATATAAAAGCATGATGCAAAATGGACGTATCAACTCCCCCAAGCTTAGACCTCATTTGTCCTCAAGCGAAAGCCGATAACAATAAATATGTCCCCATGTTTAGAGGTAGAGGCGTTGATAAAAATAAAATAAGGACATTAGGGCATCATGATTATTCTCATAACAGCAACATACATAGATATTGTCATATGATTACCTATGTTCAAGTGATGATCTATTCACAATGCAAAAGTATGAATCAGAAACCTTATTGAGAACCAACAAACTATAACCTCAGTCATTGAAGCAATTGCAATTTATCGTAACATCAGAAAGAGTCTATGTCAGAGCTAAAAAGCAAGTCCACATACTCAACTATCATTTAGTCCTTCATAATTGCTAACACTCGCGCAATACTTGTGATTACGGAGTTTTAATCGGACACAGAGAAAGATAGGGGCTTATAGTTTCGCCCCACAACCTTTTACCTCGAGGGTAATGTCAACAATAATAACTCATGCCCCCCTACATCCAATTAGATATATCTATCAGGATCTTTCCAACACACTGGCTTGCCAAAGGATAAAATGAAAAAGGGAGAGGTGAAGATCACCATGACACTTGCATAAGGTAGAAGATAATAATAAAAGATAGGCCCTTTGCAGAGGGAAGCAGAGGTTGCCATGCGCTTTTATGGTTGGAAGCACAAAATCTTAATGCGAAAGAATGTCACTTTATATTGCCCCTTGTGATATGAACCTTTATTATGCAGTCCATCGCTTTTATTACTTCCACATCACAAGATCGTATAAAGCTTATTTCTCCCACACTAATCATACATATTTATAGCAATTTTTATTGCTTTGCACTGATGACAACTTACTTGAAGGATCTTATTCAATCCATAGGTAGATATGGTGGACTCTCATGGCAAAACTGGTTTAAGGGTATTTGGAAGCACAAGTAGTATCTCTACTTGGTGCTGAGAATTTGGCTAGCATGAGGGGGAAAGGCAAGCTCAACATGTTGGATGATCCATGACAACATACTTTATCTCAGATATAAGAAAACATAACCCATTACGTTGTCTTCCTTGTCCAACATCAACTCTTTAGCATGCCATATTTTGATGAGTGCTCCCAATCATAAAAGATGTCAATAATAGTATATTTATATGTGAAACCTATCTTTCCTTATTACTTCCTCTTAATTGCAATGAAACCAACTCCCTACAACTTTTAATCATCACACTCTTTCTATGTGAAGTCATTACTATCAATACGATTAATATGAACTTTTGTTTCTTTTTATTCTTTTTCTCTTTTCTTTTATTCACCCAAGATCATAGCAAGAAAATCAAGCCCTTGACTCAACACTAATCTTTATTATATAGCTCACGGACTCGATTACATAGAGAGATCATAAGGCAAAACTCAAAACTAGATCATGTCATAAACTTTATTCTACTAGATCAAAATACTACTAATGGGATTGAACTAAGGAAAAATGTAAAGATAGGGGTTGTGATTGTGATACGATACCGAGGCATCTCCCCCAAGCTTGGCGGTTGCCAAGGGGAGTGCCCATACCCATGTGATTATATCTCCTTGGTTGGTGAAGAAGGTGGAGGTGTTGTTGATGATGCGGGCTTGTCATCCATCTTCCAAGGCATAGGTTCACCATCATAGAAGGATGGTCGAGTCTCCGGAATCCTCGAATCTGCAGCCAAACTCATTCTTTTGAATCTATATTCATACTCACAGTTTTGGTTTTGCAGGTCATAGATTTGGGCTTGGAGGTGCTCGATCTTCTCATGTAGCTTGAAGGTGGCCTCATCGGTGTTCTTGGCATCCGGCTTGTAGTTGTTAGTGAACTCCGCGAGCATCGTGTGGCTAGCATTGATTCCACGCTCCACCATCCCCTGGCACTTGAAAACTTGTTGCTCCATTGCTTCGAGCCTCGTCTCCACGCTTCTGGTTCCCTTTGGTCCCTCAGCATCGCGGATGTGCAGTAACCCATCATGCATCTCAATAGTTTGAGGGTGTCGCAGCAACTCCGCGAGGTAAGGGTTGATGACCTTCTCGAAGAACTTGTGCTTGGAAGCACTTGGGGACGTCATGATAATCTAGATCTGTCAGAAAAATAGCTCGAAACAAAACAGAGAATATTTGCGTGATACGGGAGTCAAAACCTTCGAGAGAATATATAGTGAATTTTTACCGACCAAAATACGTATCGTGCAAGAAAATGGAGTCCGGAAGGCACACGAGGAGCCCACGAGGTAGGGGCCACGCCCACGGGGGTAGGGCGCGCCCTCCACCCTCGTGGGGCCCTCGTGTCCTTCTCGGACTGCTACTTAATTTTCTATTTTTCTAAATATTCCAAAACGGAGAAATATTGCCTTAAAATTGTTTTGGAGTCGATTTACTTAGCGTACCACATACCTATTCCTTTTCAGAGTCTGAAACATTCTGGAAAGTGTCCCTTATGTATTCCTCCGGGGTTACGGTTTAAATAATATTGGTTTCAATATTTATGGGATTACCTGAGATATAATGTTTAATTCTCTGACCGTTTACCACCTTCGGATTTGTGCCTTTGAAGTTGTTGATTTTTATGGCACCAGAATGATAGACCTCCTCGATAACATAGGGCCCTTCCCATTTAGAGAGAAGTTTTCCTACAAAAAATCTTAAACGAGAGTTGTATAGCAATACATAATCACCTACATTAAACTCACGCTTTTGTATCCTTTTGTCATGCCATCTTTTAACCTTTCCTTTAAACAACTTGGCATTTTCATAAGCTTGGGTTCTCCATTCATCAAGTGAGCTAATATCAAATAACCTCTTTTCATCGGCAAGTTTGAAATCATAGTTGAGCTCTTTAATAGCCCAATATGCCTTATGTTCTAGTTTAGGAGGTAAGTGACATGCTTTTCCATATACCATTTTATACGGAGACATACCCATAGGATTTTTATATGCAGTTCTATAGGCCCATAATGCATCATCAAGTTTCTTGGACCAATTCTTTCTAGACCTATTGACAGTCTTTTGCAAAATTAATTTGAGTTCTCTATTACTCAATTCTACTTGACCACTAGACTGTGGGTGATACGGAGATGCAATTCTATGATTGACGTCATATTTAGCAAGCATTTTACGGAAAGCACCATGAATAAAATGTGAACCACCATCAGTCATTAAATATCTAGGGACTCCAAACCTCGAAAAATAACTTCTTTAAGCATTTTAATAGAAGTGTTATGATCAGCACTACTAGTTGGAATAGCTTCTACCCACTTAGTAACGTAATCAACAGCAACTAAAATATGTGTATATCCATTAGAGGCAGGAAAAGGTCCCATATAATCAAAGCCCCAAACATCAAACGGTTCAATAACAAGTGAATAATTCATAGGCATTTCTTGACGTCTACTAATATTACCAATTCTTTGACATTCATCACAAGATAGGACAAACTTACGGGCATCCTTGAAGAGAGTAGGCCAATAAAAACCGGATTGCAATACCTTATGTGCAGTTCTATCTCCCGCGTGGTGTCCTCCATAAGTTTCGGAGTGGCACTTGCGTAGGATCTGTTCCTGTTCATGCTCAGGTACACAACGTCTAATAACACCATCTACTCCTTCTTTATAAAGATGTGGGTCATCCCAAAAGTAATGTCTCAAATCATAGAAGAACTTTTTCTTTTGTTGGTATGTGAAGCTAGGTGGTATAAATTTAGCAACTATGTAATTAGCATAATCAGCATACCAAGGGGTACTACGAGAAGTACTTATGACATTTAATTGTTCATCAGGAAAGCTATCATCAATAGGTAGTGGGTCATCAAGAACATTCTCTAACCTAGATAAGTTGTCTGCAACGGGGTTCTCAGCTCCTTTTCTATCAACAATATGCAAATCAAATTCTTGTAGCAAGAGAACCCATCTAATAAGTCTAGGTTTAGCATCTTTCTTCTCCATAAGATATTTAATAGCAGCATGATCAGTGTGGATAGTTACTTTAGAATCAACAATATAAGGTCTGAACTTATCACAAGCAAATACAACTGCTAAAAGTTCTTTTTCAGTAGTAGCATAATTTCTTTGAGCATTGTCTAGAGTCTTACTAGCATAATGGATAACATTTAATTTCTTATCAACTCTTTGCCCTAGAACAGCACCTACAGCATAATCGCTAGCATCACACATAATTTCAAAGGGTAAATTCCAATCAGGTGGCTGAACAATAGGTGCAGAGACTAATGCTTTCTTAAGTATTTCAAATGCTTCTACACAATCATCATCAAAGACAAATGGTATATCTTTTTGTAATAAATTAGTCAGAGGCCGAGAAATTTTTGAGAAGTCCTTAATGAACCTCCTATAAAATCCGGCGTGACCAAGGAAACTTCTTATACCTTTGATGTCCTTGGGACATGGCATCTTTTCAATAGCATCAACCTTGGCTTTATCAACTTCAATACCTCTTTCAGAAACTTTATGCCCCAAGACAATACCTTCATTAACCATAAAGTGGCACTTTTCCCAATTCAAGACAAGATTAGTTTCTTCACATCTCTGCAAAACTCGATCAAGATTGCTCAAGCAATCATCAAAAGAAGATCCATAGACGGAAAAGTCGTCCATGAAAACCTCACAAATCTTTTCACAAAAGTCAGAGAATATAGCCATCATGCATCTTTGAAAGGTAGCAGGTGCATTACATAAACCAAAAGGCATACGTCTATAAGCAAAAGTACCAAAAGGGCATGTAAAAGTAGTCTTTGATTGATCTTTAGCCGACACAGGTATTTGAGAGAAACCAGAATAACCATCTAGAAAGCAGTAATGTGTATGTTTGCATAATCTTTCTAGCATTTGATCGATAAAAGGTAAGGGGTAATGATCTTTCTTAGTAGCCTTATTTAATTTGCGGAAATCAATTACCATCCTATAACCTGTAATAATTCTTTGTGGAATCAATTCATCTTTATCATTAGGAACAACAGTAATACCTCCCTTCTTAGGGACACAATGAACAGGACTTACCCACTGACTATCAGCAACGGGATAAATTATACCTGCCTCCAGAAGCTTTAGTATTTCTTTTCTTACCACTTCTTTCATTTTAGGATTCAGACGTCGTTGAGGATCACGAACTGGTTTGGCATCTGCTTCCAAATTTATTTTATGTTGACATAGAGTGGGACTAATGCCCTTAAGATCATCAAGAGTATATCCAATAGCAGCACGGTGCTTCTTCAGAGTTTTCAATAATCTTTCTTCTTCATGCTCTGAAAGGTTAGCACTAATAATAACAGGATATATCTTCTTTTCATCAAGATAAGCATATTTAAGATTATCAGGCAACGGTTTAAGCTCAAACACGGGATCACCCTTAGGTGGAGGGGGATCCCCTAGGATTTCAACAGGCAAATTGTGTTTCAGAATAGGTTCCTGTTTAAAGAATACTTCATCTATTTCCCTTCTTTCATTCATAAACATATCATTCTCATGGTCTAGCAAATATTGTTCTAAAGGATCACTAGGAGGTACGGCAATAGAAGCAAGACCAATAATTTCATCCTTACTAGGCAATTCTTCTTCACGGTGTTGTTTACTAAATTTAGAGAAATTAAATTCATGAGTCATATCATCCAAGCCAATAGTAACAACATTCTTTTCGCAGTCTATCTTAGCATTAACAGTGTTCAAGAAGGGTCTACCAAATATAATGGGACAAAAGCTATCTTGTGGGGAACTAAGAACAAGAAAATCAGCAGGATATTTAGTTTTCCCGCACAAGACTTCAACATCTCTAACAATTCCCACTGCTGAAATAGTATCTCTATTAGCAAGTTTAATTGTGACATCAATATCTTCTAACTCAGCAGGTGCAATTTCATGCTTGATTTCTTTATACAAGTCATAAGGTATAACACTAGCACTAGTACCCATATCACATAAGCCATGATAACAATGTTCTCCTATTTTAACAGAAATAACAGGCATGCCTACCACAGGTCTATGTTTATCTTTAGCACAAGGTTTAGCAATTCTAGCAGTTTCACCGCAGAACTGAATAACATGCCCATCAATATTATCAGACAAGAGATCTTTAACAATAGCAATATTAGGTTCTACTTTAACTTGCTCAGGAGGTGTATATGTTTTAATATTGCTTTTACGAACCACAGTTGAAGCTTTAGCATGATCCTTTATCCTAACAGGGAAAGGTGGTTTCTCAACATAACAAGTAGGAACAATAGGATCATTATAAGTGACAGTCTTTTCTTCAACTTTAATAGGTGCAGCTACTTTTACTTCTATGGGAGGATGATATTTAAACCACTTCTCCTTAGGGAGATCAACATAAGTAGCAAAAGATTCACAGAAAGAAGCTACTATCTCAGAATCAAGTCCATATTTAGTGCTAAACTTACGGAAAATATCGGTATCCATAAAAGATTTAACACAATCAAACTTAGGTGTCATACCTGACTCCTTACCATTGTCGAGGTCCCAATCTTCAGAGTTGCGTTTAATTCTATCCAATAAATCCCATCTAAATCCAATAGTCTTCATCATAAAAGAGCCAGCACAAGAAGTATCGAGCATGGTGCGATTATTTTCAGAAAGCCGAGCATAAATTTTTTGAAGAATTGTTTCTCTTGGAAGCTCATGATTGGGGCATGAATATAACATTGATTTAAGCCTCCCCCAAGCTTGAGCGATGCTTTCTCCTTCGCGAGGCCAAAAATTATATATATAATTGCGATCACGATGAACAAGATGCATAGGGTAATACTTTTGATGAAATTCCAATTTCAATCTTCTATAGTTCCATGATCTCGTATCATCAAATAGCCTATACCATATCAATGCGTCTCCCTTCAAAGATAAAGGGAAGACCTTCTTCTTAGCAACATCATCGGGTATACCTGCAAGCTTAAATAATCCACAAACTTCATCCACATATATTAGGTGTTCATCAGGATGCTTTGTTCCATCTCCTGTAAAAGGATTAGCTAGCAGTTTTTCTATCATACCCGAAGGATACTCATAAGGAATTTTCATTTTCAATAGGTTCAGTAGGTTGAGGAGCAACTCTTTGCTCTACTGGTCGGGGTGAAGATACCCCGAACAAGCCCCTCAGAGGATTACTTTCCATAGTAACAAGTGACAGTAAATTTCAGCACACTATATAAATTTTTCCTTACCAAATTCCACCTACCAAAGGCGCTTCACTCCCCGGCAACGGCGCCAGAAAAGAGTCTTGATGACCCACAAGTATAGGGGATCTATCGTAGTCCTTTCGATAAGTAAGAGTGTCGAACCCAACGAGGAGCAGAAGGAAATGATAAGCGGTTTTCAGCAAGGTATTCTCTGCAAGTACTGAAATAAGTGGTAACAGATAGTTTTGTGATAAGATAATTTGTAACGAGCAACAAGTAACAAAAGTAAATAAAGTGCAGCAAGGTGGCCCAATCCTTTTTGTAGCAAAGGACAAGCCTGGACAAACTCTTATATAAGGAAAAGCGCTCCCGAGGACACATGGGAATATCGTCAAGCTAGTTTTCATCACGTTCATATGATTCGCGTTCGGTACTTTGATAATTTGACATGTGGGTGGACCGGTGCTTGGGTGCTGTTCTTACTTGAACAAGCATCCCACTTATGATTAACCTCTATTGCAAGCATCCGCAACTACAACAAAAGTATTAAGGTAAACCTAACCATAGCATGAAACATATGGATCCAAATCAGCCCCTTACGAAGCAACGCATAAACTAGGGTTTAAGCTTCTGTCACTCTAGCAACCCATCATCTACTTATTACTTCCCAATGCCTTCCTCTAGGCCCAAATAATGGTGAAGTGTTATGTAGTCGACGTTCACATAACACCACTAGAGGCTAGACAACATACATCTCATCAAAATATCGAACGAATACCAAATTCACATGACTACTAATAGCAAGTATTCTCCCTTGTCCTCAGGAACAAACGTAACTACTCACAAAGCATATTCATGTTCATAATCAGAGGGGTAATAATATGCATAAAGGATCTGAACATATGATCTTCCATAAATTAAACCAACTAGCATCAACTACAAGGAGTAATTAACACTACTAGCAACCTACTAGCACCAATCCCAGGCTTGGAGACAAGAATTGGATACAAGAGATGAACTAGGGTTTTGAGATGAGATGTTGATGGAGATTGCCCTCTCCCAATGAGAGGAGCATCGATGATGACGATGGTGATGATTTCCCCCTCCGGGAGGGAAGTTTTCCCAGCAGAATAGCTCTTCCGGAGCTCTAGATTGGATCTGCCAAGGTTCCGCCTCATGGCGGCGGAGTTTCGTCCCGAAAGGTTGCTTCTTATTTTTTTCTCGACGAAAGACTTCATATAGAAGAAGATGGTCATCGGAGAACCACCAGGGGGCCCACAAGGTAGGGGGCGCGCCCTAGGGGGGGCGCCCGCCACCCTCATGGAAAGGGTGTGGGCCCCCTGGTCTTCATCTTTGGCGAGGATTTTTCATTATTTATTATAAGGTATTCCATGGAGTTTCAGAACTTTTGGAGTTGTGCAGAATAGGTCTCTAATATTTGCTCCTTTTCCAGCCTAGAATTCCAGCTGTCGGCATTCTCCTTCCTTATGTAAACCTTGTAAAATAATAGAGAATATCCGTGACATAATGTGAAATAACAACCCATAATGCAATAAAAATCGATATAAAAGCATGATGCAAAATGGACGTATCAGCACTCGGGCCCTACTGACAAGCATGAAGCATAGCAAAGTCATAGCAACATCAATCTCAGAACATAGTGGATACTAGGGATCAAACCCTAACAAAACTAACTCGATTACATGATAAATCCCATCCAACCCATCACCGTCCAGCAAGCCTACGATGGAATTACTCACGCACAGTGGTGAGTATCATGAAATTTGTGATGGAGGATGGTTATTGATGACGATGGCGACGGATTCCCCTCTCCGGAGCCCCGAACGGACTCCAGATCAGCCCTCTCGAGAGGTTTTAGGGCTTTGCGGCGGCTCCGTATCGTAAAACGCGATGAATCCTTCTCTCTGATTTTTTCTCCCCGAAACCAAATATATAGAGTTGGAGTTGAGATCAGAGGAGATCCAGGGGGCCCACGAGGTAGGGGGCGCACCCTAGGGGGCAGACATGCCCCCCACCCTCGTGGACAGGTGGTGGGCCCCCTGGCCTTCATCTTCTGCAAGGATTTTTTATTATTTCCGAATAGATGTTCCGTGAAGTTTCAGGTCATTTCGAGAACTTTAGTTTCTGCACATAAATAACACCATGGTAATTCTGCTGAAAACAGCGTCAGTCCGGGTTAGTTCCATTCAAATCATGCAAGTTAGAGTCCAAAACAAGGGCAAAAGTGTTTGGAAAAGTATATACGACGGAGACGTATCACACCTATCAGAACCACGCCAAAAATCTCCTTGTCTACATTGCATTTGCTTCCTCCAAACTCCTCCCCTTTACCTTCATATGCAATGATTTACATTCCGCTGCTATACTCTTAGATTTGCATGTGTAGGTTGATTGCTTGACTTGTGATAAGTTGCTAAAATCTGCCAAGACTTAAAATTGGGAAAAGGCTAGATTTTTTTGGATCCTACAAGTGGTATCACCCCCCCCCCCCCTCTAGACATATTTTAGATCCTACAAGTGGTATCAGAGCTTTGGTCTCCATTTGCCTTGATTTCCATAGCTTGGGTGATCATAGCCTTGGTTTCACAACCTAGGAGAGTATGGCGTCTAGCGAGGGAAATTACCACCGTAGAGGTCCTTACTTTGATGGTACTAACTTTGCTAGTTGGAAGCATAAGATGAAAATGCATATTCTTGGACATAACCCCCGCTGTTTGGGCTATTGTGTGTATTGGCTTGCAAGGTGAATTCTTTGATGGGAGAGAACCAAATTGTGAAGCTACCGCTGAAGAATTGAGGATGCTGCAATATAATGCTCAAGCTTGCGATATCCTCTTCAACGGACTGTGCCCCGGAGAATTCAACAAAAGTAGCTGTCTTGAGAATGCAAAGGAAATTTTGGATACTTTGATTGATATGCACGAAGGTACCGACTCTGTCAACCAAATTGGATGTGCTTCAAAGTCAGCTTGACAAGTTCAAAATGAAGGATGGTGAAGGTGTCGCTGAAATGTACTCTAGGCTTGCTCTCATCGCAACTAAGATTGCCGGCTTAGGAAGTGAAGAGATGACCGACAGAATCATCATCAAGAAGACCCTAAGAGCCTTGGATGGAAAATATGATACCATGTGCACATTGATCCAAATGATGCCCAATTATAAAAATCTCAAGCCAACGAAAGTCATTGGAAGAATTGTTGCCCGTGAGATGCCACTCAAGGGTAAAGAAGAGCTTCACAACAATTCAAGTGGTGCTTACAAAGCCTCATGTGATGCTCCTACATCATCAAGTGAGAAACGAGTCTTCAATGAGGAATTGAGCCTAATTGTGAAGAACTTCAACAAGTTCTACAAGAGTAGAAGCAAAGAAAGGAGTTCCAAGTAAAGGCCCTACAATGATAAAAGATCTTCTAGTCATGAGCGTAATTGCTACAATTGTGGAAGACCCGGACACTACTCCAATGAGTGTACGGCTCCCTACAAAAGAAGATAAGACTCACCTAAAAGGAGAAGTAGAAGAGAAGAATCACCTCCAAGAGAGAGAAGGAGTAGAGATGATCGTTATGAACGAAGAACCTCTCGCAGAAGCAAGGATTCGAAAAGGAAGGACAAGTCATCAAGGAGCTACACAAAACAAAGACATCAAGCTCACGTTGGTGAATGGGTATTCGGCTCCGACTCCGACCATCATTCCGAGAGAAGTTATCACTCCAACTCAGAATATACTTAAGATGAAGGTGTTGCCGGTCTAGCACTTGTGTCAACCAACTCCTATGACATATTTGACTCGCCAAATGAAGGAATTGGAAGATGCTTCATGGCTAAAGGCCCGAAGGTATCACACCCCGAGTATGTTGATTTCAATAGTGATGAAGATGATTTGCTAGGTGATGATGATTTTCTTGTTGACAACTCTAGTGATGAAAACTATGATGAGATCGCTATTAATCATGCTAATCTAGATAAAATGAATGACGATGATAAGAAGGAGATTAAGCTATCTAAAGAACCAAACACTCTTAAGTTAGCTCATGAAACTACCTTGGAAGAACTAAACACTCTTAAGTTAGCTCATTAAGTTAGCTCTTAAGTTAGCTCATGATTCTTAAAGGCAATCAATGATGATCTTCATAAGAAAAGTTCTTATTACATCACCAAGCATTTACTCTTGTCCACTTACATGGCACAAGTAAAATCTAGCAACATGAGTAAGAAAGATTCTTCTTCTAGTAGTAACAATAATCATGCTAAATCCAATGTTTTTGCTTCTAGTAGTTCTCTTGATTCCACTAATGACACTCTTAGCCAAGTTACACCTCAGCAAGAAAGTAGCTTATTGAAGGGAATTATAGAGAAAGGTGTTTACAAGAGCCTTGCCGGAAGTAAACAATTTGAGAAAATTGTACGCAAGCAAGGAAGGCACCAGAAGAATCAAGGTGTTGGTTTTTAACGAAAGTTCAATGCCAATGGAGTTGAGTGTGAAGAAGATCAATACCCCAAGCTGAAGTTTTTTCCTCAACAAGAGAAGTATCATCCTACTTGTTTCAAGGGAACACAAGCTCAAGACGATCTTCCACCACAAGACCGCAAGCAAAAAGGCAAGGACAAGCTTCAAGAGGAGATTGATGCATTTGAAGAAGCTCCAAAGGACTTGGTCAATTGGGTTCCCAATACTACATCAAGTACAACCACAACTCCAAGGATTCCCATCAAGTTGATGTGGATCCCGAAGAGGAAGAACTAGAGAGTTCTTGAGGGTGACTCCGCCAACATACTTCACTCATATCATTTTGGCGAGAATAAGTGCAAACAACTTCCACATCTTGCACTTGTTCAAGGAGTCACAAACCCTATTGTTGGTAAGACAAGGTGTCGGTGTCAAAACTGGCAGATCTCGGGTAGGGGGTCCCGAACTGTGCGTCTAAGGTGGATGGTAACAGGAGGCAGGGGACACGATGTTTTACCCAGGTTTGGGCCCTCTTGATGGAGGTAAAACCCTACGTCCTGCTTGATTATTCTTGATAATATGAGTAGTACAAGAGTTGATCTACCACGAGATCGGAGAGGCTAAAGCACAAAAGCTAGCCTATGGTATGATTGTATGTTGTCCTATGGACTAAAACCCTCCGGTTTATATAGATACCGGAGGAGGCTAGGGTTACACAAGGTCGGTTACAAAGGAGGAGATATGAATATCCGTATTGCCTAGCTTGCCTTCCATGCCAAGTAGAGTCCCATCCAGACACGGGATGAAGTATTCAATCTCGTATCTTCATAGTCCAGCAGTCCAACCAAAGGATATAGTCCGGCTGTCCGGAGACCCCCTAATCCAGGACTCCCTCAGTAGCCCCTGAACCAGGCTTCAATAACGATGAGTCCGGCGCGCAGTGTTATCTTCGGCATTGCAAGGCGGGTTCCTCCTCCAAAAACACCACGGAAGAGTTTGAATACAAGGATAGTGTCCGACCCTGCAAAATAAGTTCCACATACCACCGTAGAGATAGAATAATATTTCCACAAATCTAATCTGCTGACACGTTTTGGCAGCATGACATCAGGACACGGCCCGGTAATTATTTGAACCGTTTTTCTTTAACCAGCCCCGCACATAACGCGAGGCGGTTTGTTGACACGTCTTTTCAAAGCAGAGATCGTGTTCCCCTTATCACGGGATTCTCATCAATACAAATGTGGGTAATCCAACTGTGCATGTTGTTATGACAACTAGATTTTAGGTAAGTCTAGAACGGCCATGAGGAGGACGCCTGATATTCATCCCCTTTATAAAGGGACAAGGCTTTTTCTTTTTTTCCCTCCCGCACTCAATCGAATCCTTCCCTCGCCTCGAGGTCTAGCACCAAAGCCCAGGTCAGGTGCCTCAGACCTTCAATCATGTCCGGATCCAGCCTTCAAGGCCGATGGATGCCTTCCTCTGTCACGGAGGAGGACATCAAGAAGTTGAGGGAGGCCAGATATCTGACCACCGAAATTTCGCATAGGCTGCCCGCCCGATGGCAGGTCATCCCTACTCCCGAACCCAACGAGAGCGTTGTGTTCATCTCCCACTTCCTCCGAGAACTAGGCCTCGCTCTGGATCCCTTTGTTAGGGGTCTCATGTTCTATTACGGGCTGGATTTTCACGATCTGGCCCCGGATTCCCTTCTTCACATCTCGTCATTTATTGTCGTTTGTGAGGCCTTCCTCCGCATTACCCACTCACTCCGGCCCGTGGCTCAAGACCTTTGATGTGAAGCCGAAGATGGTCGAGGGGCAGTACGCAGCGTGCGGAGGTGCTCTAATAAGCAAAATTGCTGACGCTCCATGGCCAAAGGGTTCCTTTCCATAGGTGTCCAGATCGTGGCAATGGGAGTGGTTTTACGTCACAGCTCCCTGAAGTGCCAAGTGGGTAGCTGCCCCCACCTTTCGCTTGGGCCTCCACCACAACTGATGTCATGGATCAGCAGGGGGCTGAGCTGGGGTCCAGCCAAGGACGTGCCAATACTGCAGAGCCGTATCCGAGATCTCTTCGAGGGAGATTTCAGTCTGGTTATGGTAATGCAAGTAATGCTGGTTCGTCAAGTCCAGCCTTGCAAACGCCGGCCCCTCCGCATGTGGGAATTCAACCCGGAAGGACCGCGCACTATTCAGAATTTCCTCGGCATGACACATGAGGAGATATACAAAACGTTCTTCGGACCCCAAATAGAGTGTCCGGATACTAGCGAGGACGTGGGCCTGAGCTGCAACCGCTCCACTGCCCAAGTAAGTAATCCCATGGCCGAACACACTGTCCCTTTACTTATCATGATGTCATTCTGAAGAATCGCTCTTTGACCAGGACTGGATAACAAAGGCGAAGATAATCCAGTGTTCGGCCCCCCTTCCTGAAGGCTTGGACAATCCGGTGTTGGAAAAGATGCTCAAGCCAGCACCTTGTCTAGTGCCCTCAAAGGAAGATGAAGGGGGGAATAAAGAGGGCGAAGGCGAGCCTCCATCGCTACCTATTCCAATTGAGGGAATGAGCGCCTCAGCGAGGGAGGATAACCAAGGGGGAGAATCTGACATTCTCTCTCCCCGGGGAAGGAAGAGGACTACCTCTGAAGAGCCGGAAACTAAAGTTTCCAAACGGGAGAAGAAATCTCCACTAGAGGGTCCTGCCTTGGAGGGTATTCTTGCCGCACAATGTCCGCGCGGGGATCAACCCTCTACCGAGCTGTAAGTAATCAAAAAGTACTTAATAGTGAAGATATCCTACCTTACTTCCGAAGAAAATAACCGATGCTTGTAAATTGTAGCCCGGATCGCAACCCTTCTTGACATAGTTCATCTTCGGGGGATCTTCTTCCGGAGATGATGGAGAGCGAAACGCCTCCCCCAGACTCCCTAGATTAAGAAGCGGGCGACCTTGAAGTGTCGTTGCAAAGGGTATCTCCGGATCCAATATCACCAGAGGATAACCCTTTGGCTATCCGCCATCCCCAGTATCCGGCTCCTGAGGAGAGCGACAACAAGGGTCCGTACCTTGTGCGGTCGGACGCGCTGAGGGATCTTCTGGGGAAGGATGTCATCTCGGAAGTGCATCGTACACTAATGGGTACGATAATTGAAAGGATTTCATCCGCCGAAAGCGGTTTGCACGAAGCTTTTATGAGTCTGCTGAAAGGCTTTGACGTATGTAAAATAATGTATACCTTTAATAGTACTGCATATGTTAGGTATGCCCATGCAGATAGTAGCCCCTGAGACTCTGGTTGTCATCGAGAATGGCAGCAAACAGAGGTTCATATTCCCAGGTAATAACCAGACCACCTATATGCGCAGGTGGTTGAAGCTCCGGTGGCTAGCCGGACTGATGGGTTTGCCAAACTAAATCGGCAACTAGATGCGGCAGATGCTGACATCGTGCTTGTCAACAAGTGGCTTGAAGGCACAGGGTGAGTGATTTTTCTGGTGATCGTCATATAATAAGAGTAGCATGATGTCAGTATCTTTAATATGTTGTGACTGCAGATGGAGCTACCACCGTGGAGACCCTTCGGGCGGAGCTTGCCCAAGCCAAGGAGCACGCAAGGAGTAGCAATGCGGCCGCTTTAAAGGCGGCCGAAGAGTTAAGGGCCGAACAGGCCGCACATTGCGGGAGCAAAGAAAAAATTGCCAAGATGGCCATGGACTTAAAAGATGCTGCTGGCCGTTACCGGCTTCTTGAAGAAGAAAACCGGGTGAAGACGACGGACCTGGAGAAGGCCCGGGTGGCTGCCAAGGAAGCCCGCTCCAAAATTAGAGCGGCGAAGGAGGAGTTGAATCAAGCTACGGATATCGTTTCTGTGAAGCCCTTCTTGTTGCGGACGAAGTTCGGAGATCCGAAATATGCTCCTCTCGACCAGCTATGGAGTTCTGCAGATGAGTACATGGATTTGGCTGCAAGTGTTGCGGATGCTACGGAGTACTTCAAGGATCAGAAAGGTCCTGAAGTGGAGAAGCTATTCTGGTCACAGTTTCACGCTCCAGTCCGTTCGCTGTTGCTGAATGAGCGATTGACCGGTTGGGCTGAGCTCCATAGATTATCCGGACTGGCCATGAGGTCCGTTGTGGATCATTTGTGGCCAGGAGGGCCAGGCCGAATAACTACTTTAGCTTAGTGCAACAATTCCTTGGCGTTGTGCCATGCATCGATGCTGTAAAGTGGTCGGCGTGCATAGAAGGCTCGCGGATGGCCCTTGCCCGCGTCAAAACATACTGGGTGGAGATGTATGCCACCACTATTGCGGCACAGAGTTCGGCCATAGGCCGAGTGGCTGCCGAGCACTACTTTGAAGAAGTTCTTGAAGGCGCTCGTTTGATAGAGGCTCAGTGCTCGAAGAATATTATGTTTGAGTGACATGTATTCCCATTGTAAAAACAATGTTTTGTTGAGTTTATCAAGGTTGTATTTATACTTTTGCCCAAAAGTACTATCATCCCTCCTGTGCGGTCATTTATGTATATATGTATATAACCTGAAAGATGGCAGTCGTCGGCTTCAGCCCCCACGCATATAATGCGGGGGTGTTCGCAGAAGACGCATGTTCACACTTGATCCAACGTCTTAGTCCATTAAGGAGGTGATAGCGCAGCGAACTAGGCAATCAGACTATAATGCTTTAACACTTTCACTTAGCCAGAGGAGTTTGACAGTGGGGCTACTATATAGCCCCTGGTGGCTCCGCACTCATCCAAATTCAGGGTGCGTACATGCCTGGCCGAGAAACGGCCCTTCGTTAAGGTGGAGGAATCCCGAAGATTCCGCTAGGTCATCGAGTGGTTGACCAGTCTCACGCTATATCATGACGGCCAGTTTTCGGCTTTCTCTACTGAGGTGCTCGTCCGGATGAACCAGGGCACAATCGCAGTAGTTCTCCTGGTGCCGCCTTAGCTGATAGAGCGGAACGTAAGGCAGCAAAACACAGGAGCCGGGCAAACCCAACATTTGACCAAAGACATGATTCGGAGCTGATGCATATAAGGCCAAACTCGCGACGCCGAACACTCCCTAAGGTATTCGGTCTTTATGATGTAAACCGGGCCTAAATAGTGCCCTTGGTAATAAGCCCCTGGTGTCCAGGTACGTGCAATACTCTGACGTGGCCACATGCCAATACGTCAGCATCCTTCTCAATTGTACTGAGAATCCGAGGGATGTGTATCAACAAGAGACAGTAAAAAAGGTTTACACAGGGTCTTAATCTAAAAAGAATCCTTGGAACGGGTCCCTGCTGCACATCTGCGCATGTGTCTCCGTTGTGCCATGTCCTAGACGGGTGTAGCACGATGGTCATCTATAAAAGAGAGGAACTTAGTTGAAAAGTTGTCGTGCAAAAAGGTAGGTTATACTAAATAAACTATATACAGTTCAAGATGAGTAAAGTTGAGCCTAATTGCCCCTTGTTTGCGCGTGTTGAGCCCTTTGTATTGTAATAGGGGTATAGCCGTCAAACCTATATCAAGTACATATAGCTGCGCCGGACTCGTCTAACCGCGTCCGTGGTCTTAACGACCTGGCAGATGCATTAGTTGGTGAGGCCATTTAGTGTGCGGCTACCAAGGCAGCCGCACGGTCTTCCACGCGCAAGGAGCGCTCAATATTTCCTTTTACTGTAATGATGCCACGTGGACCGGGCATCTTAAGCATGAGAGAAGCATAATGCGGTATTGCGTTAAAGCGAGCGAAAGCTTCGCGTCCGAGTAGTGCTTGATAGCCACTTTGGAACGGAGCGATGTGGAATGTTAAATTTTCGCTGCGGAAGTTATCGGGAAATCTGAATATAACATCTAGTAGCAGGGAGCCCATGCAATGGGCCTTTGGGCCTGGCGTTACTCCTTTAAAGGTAGTATTGCTGCGGCTAATTTTTGTTGGGTCTATCCCCATTTTGCGGACTGTGTCCTGAGATATCAGGTTTAAACTGTTGCCTCCGTCCATCGGGACTCGTGTGAATTGGTATCCGTCAATTATTAGGTCTAATACCAAGGCAGCCATCCTGCACACCGGATACTTGCCGAGTAATCCCGATGGTCAAAGGTGATCGGTTGGGACGGCCAGTGGTAGAACTCCACGGTGATAGGCCCTGGGGCATGTGTCTCTAGGAGTGCCGCTTTATTTCTCCCCTTTGTCATGTGTAATATGTTTACTGTTTTGACTTCTGGTGGGAACTTCTTCTGTTCCCCAGTGCTTTGCTTGCGAGGCTCGTCCTCGTCTTCGGTTGGTGTATCCTGCCTCTTATGTTCGGCGTTGATTTTGCCGGATTGCTTGAAAACCCAACATTCTCTATGGGTATGATTTGCAGGTTTATCGGGGGTGCTATTGATCTGACATATTTGGTCCAGAATCTTGTTTAGGCTAGACAGTTCGTCTCGGTTTCCTTTGGAGGGCAGCTTTTGCTGACCTAGCCAAGAGCTTCTCAATCCAGCGTTTACCGCCGTGCTCTTCGGGCTGTCTTCTTTATTTTGGCGCTTGTTTTTGCTGCGTCGTGATTTCCCGTTTCCGTCCCTGACTTCGGATGTACTTGGGTCGCCGGTGCTGCATCGGGCTAACCAGTAGTCCTCTCCCGCGCAAAAGCGGGTCATGAGGCTTGTTAATGCTGCCATTGTTCTCGGCTTTTCTTGGCCGAGGTGTCTAGCAAGCCATTCGTCTCAAACGCTGTGCTTGAAAGCTGCTAAGGCTTCGGTGTCCGGACAGTCGACTATTTGGTTGTTTTTAGTGAGGAACCTGTTCCAAAGCTTTCGGGCTGACTCTCAGGGCTGTTGAGTTATATGACTTAAATTGTCTGCATCCGGTGGTCGGACATAGTTCCCTTGAAAATTTGCCCGAAAAGCATCTTCGAGCTCTTCCCAGCTTCCAATGGAGTTTTCGGGGAGGCTTTTAAGCCAGTGTTGAGCTGGCCCTTTGATCTTGAGGGGTAAGTACTTGATGGCGTGGAGATCGTCTCCTCAAGCCATATGGATATGGAGGATGTAGTCCTCAATCCAGACCCCAGGGTCTGTTGTTCCGTCGTACGCCTCTATGTTTACGGGTTTGAATCCCTCCAGAAATTCATGGTCCAGCACCTCATCGGTGAAACATAGGGGGTGTGCGGCACCCCTGTATTTGGGTGTACCATGGTGTTGGGATGTTTGTTGTGTTGCATTGCATGCTGGAGCGCGCTTGCGTGGCCCGTAGATGGATCTGGTTGCGCCGTCCTTTTGATGCGAGCCCTCACGTGGATCACATACTGGCTTATGTGCGGCGTCGTTTGCCGCTGTATGTTGGCCACGAGGTCCTCTATCCGACCGGATGGACGTTTTGTTTTTTGGTTGCGGGGGATCTAAGGTCTCCTCATCGAATTCAGGTAGCAACTTCGCTTCGGGTAGCTCTTGGTGTGGCGATTACCGCCGTACTTTGCTGCAGTGTTGAGTACTTCACACCATCTGATTCTGAGTGTGTCTTGTGCAGCCCTGAGCCTTTGCTTCTGCTTTTCCAGACTCCTCGCAGTGGCAACAAGCCTTTTATGGGCATTTTGTTGCTCCGGGTGCCTGTCCGGTGTGATGTCGTCCGGACTGTTGTCTTCGACGGAGTCGGGTTGTTCGGTTTGATTCTCCGTGTTGCCGTGGTCGGGCGATGGTTCACCCTGCTCTATCGCTGGGTCTATGATCGTTGTTTCTGCCGAGGCGGGATTTGGAGCAGTGCTTACGCCGCCGCTTTGACTGCTTTTCGAGGGAACAACCCTTCGCCGCGTCCTTCCATTCCTCGTCGTCGTTTTCTTTGGGTGTGTCCACCATGTATACATCATATGATGAAGTGGGCATCCAGTGCCCTGTGGGCAGTGGTTCCTGTTTGTCTCCTGCATGGCCATCCATACCGTCGATGTCTTCAGAGTCAAAGTCGAGCATGTCAGTCAAATCGTTGACAGTGACTACTAAGTGGGTGGTGGGTGGGCAGCGAATTTCTTCGTCATCCGCATCCCAATCCTGCCGATCATAGTTCGGCCCGGACTCTCCTAACGGGGAGAGAGACTTTAATGAGTTCAGTATGTCGCCGAGGGGCAAGTGCTGAAAGATATCCGCGGAGGTGAAATCCATGATCAGCGCCCAGTCGGATTTGATAGGCACGGGCGCAGGCGGTTCGGAGTCCGTGGCCGGGGAAGAATCCGGTAGTTTGGCGTCACGGCTCCCGTGAAGGGTAAGGTCGATACTCGGCTCGATCACCGATGAGAGTGCAGCCTCCGTGGCGGGGTCTATCCACCCATCACTGGATGGCGCAATTGGCTCCGAATTGAGGGTTGGAGCGGTTGCCGGTGCGATCTCCTGAACACTGTCCGATGGTACAGCTAAATCATGCTCATCGTTATCGTGTGGCGCACTTGGCAGGGGCTCGAATCCGTCGAAGATCAGGTCTCCGCGGATGTCGGTCGTGTAGTTTAAGCTTCCAAACCTGACCTGGTGGCCAGGGGCGTAACTCTCGATCTGCTGCAGATGGCTAAGCGAGTTGGCCCGCAGTGCGAAGCTGCCGAATACAAAGATCTGTCCGGGAAGAAAAGTCTCACCCTGGACTGCATCGCTATCGGTGATCGAAGGAGCCATCAAGCCTAACGGTGACGACACAGAGGAACTCTCAATGAAAGCACCAATGTCGGTGTAAAAACCGGCGGATCTCGGGTAGGGGGTCCCGAACTGTGCGTCTAAGGCGGATGGTAACAGGAGGCAGGGGACACGATGTTTTAACCAGGTTCAGGCCCTCTTGATGGAGGTAAAACCCTATGTCCTACTTGATTATTCTTGATAATATGAGTAGTACAAGAGTTGATCTACCACGAGATCAAAGAGACTAAACCCTAAAAGCTAGCCTATGGTATGATTGTATGTTGTCCTACGGACTAAAACCCTCCGGTTTATATAGACACCGGAGGAGGCTAGGGTTACACAAGGTCGGTTACAAAGGAGGAGATATGCATATCCGTATTTCCTAGCTTGCCTTCCACACCAAGTAGAGTCCCATCCAGACACGGGACGAAGTATTCAATCTCGTATCTTCATAGTCCAGCAATCCAACCAAAGGATATAGTCCGGCTGTTCGGAGACCTCCTAATCCAGGACTCCCTCACAAGGGACAAGGTATCCTAATGCTTTCATGGACATCATGTTGTGTGTACTTCACTCTATGTCTATGGACATACTTGCTTGTTCCTTGTGGGACTAACCCATGTAGGTATTGAAAGTGCAACTGACCCCAATGGATTGCTGCAAATGATCTACATCAACTTTGAGCATCCACATCTTCAACATCTACATGAAGTCATCATTGACAAAACCCAAGGTTAGTTCATCCCTCTTAGGGGGGATATCACATCTAGGGGAGCTTTACTCTAAGAATTGAGCTAAAGCAACTCTAATGGTGTGAGCATAACAATGCTTTATGTAAAAGTGGTAACCCCACTTGCGCTTAAACGATGAGTATGACCTACGATCAAATGTTCTCATTTGACTCCTAAGTCAATATACTCATATATAGATGACCTAGTCATTGCCAAATTGCTTGATTGATGTTAGAGTGTGTGTGCATGCTTTGCCACATATTTGATTTGCCATTTTATTGTGTGAGCATGTTGATTGCATATTTTTCCCATTCGAGGACATCCATTTGTTGCTTTGATTGTTTGGCTCTTCTTCTTTTGCCAAATGGATGGACAAGAATGCCTAAGAACCTCCTCTAGCTATCTATGATTTTCTCATCTCCAACTCTATTCATGCTACATCACAAAGTTTGATCAAGTCAGATTTGAACCCTCTGGGTGAGGAGCACTCGGAGTCACCGATTCGTCATAGACTTAAACTTCGAAAACCTCTCTGTGCACTTCGGTCTAACCGATTCATCCTTTTTGGTCATACTGAGTTCACTGAGTTGATCTAGGTTTTCAATCTCGGTGCAACTGATTAGAACCATTCGATCATACCCAGTTGCAGTAATCGCTTGTGATTCTGCATCTCTGTGCCACCGAGTTGTTCCACTCGGTCACACCGACAGGGTTAGGATATATATACTGATGGGTCAAATTTTGGAAATTTCTCCAAAACCATTTCGCCCATGCGTGCCCTGCTCTGCAGACTCGGGTTTCCGGATCGTCCTCTCATCGCCAGCAACCTCCCGCCGATGGTCTCCATCGCCGTCAACGAAAATCTTCACCGTCGTTGCCGCCGTAGCGAGCTCATTGCTGAGTTAGGGTATGAGTTCGAATCTTTGTGCAACCCTTACCTCTGATTCTTAGCACAAAGTCAATGCCATGTTTCTTACCACGTATGAGATCATCCTATGCAGCCAAAACTTCCTTTAGATTAGTTTTGATTCGAAAATTTAGGTTTAGGTTTCTGCCAAACTCATCTCAGACCAACCGAGTTGTGGAAATCGGTCTCACCGATTTGGCTTAGGCCATTGCACTTGTAACTGTTGGTCTGACCGAAACTTGCAAATCGGTGTGACCGAGTTCAACTCTCATTGAAACCCTAGCAATCTCGGAGTCACCAAACTATCTGTCAGTCTGACCGATTCCACTAGTTTAGACTCCAAAGTTGCTTCGGTGTCACCGAGTTTAACAAATTGGTAGCTCCAAAATGCTTTCTGTGGAAAAATAAAACTAAGTTTTTGACTCATTTGTTTTGCAATATCTTTTCACTTTGTGATGCTCATCCACTCTATCTCATCTATAACTACTCACAAGGTCAGCTTTCAGTTTGTTGTGTCAACCATGTCTGATCAAAGTGATAGCCAAAACAAGTCTGAGGAGCAGGTGAATCTGAGTGAGGGCACTAGTCCCTCTAGCAACTACGATGAAGGCAGCAGAAGTACTCCTAGCAACCTACCTAAGGCTGCTACTAGGCATAGGAGAAAGATAAATTCGGATTTTGAGGATGAAGACAACATTGCTGCCGAGGAGGAGGTCAGCTCCAAAAAGAAGGTTGTCAAGAAGGAATTTGGCACAGTTGCATCAACAAAGCCTGGTATGCACAAGAAGGCTCCTGCCATGAGAGTGCCCACTTCGAAGGCCAGAGCCTCAACTCTTGAAACCTCCAAATCAACTGTTGGAAAGGCTACTGATGAGGGCAAGAAGAGGAAGGATAGGGCCAAGAAAACTATGGCCAGAGTCATAAGCAAGCCCTCTATGATGATTCAGCCTGATGAGGAGGAAGAGGAAGAAGAGGATGTTGCACTAGCACCTAAAGCTCAAAAGCTGATGGGGGATGCCATCAAGTCAGGGGATGCTCCTTCAAAGCCAAAGACTGCCCAAAGCTTCTGCTCCAGCCCCCAAGATTGCACCAAAGAGGAGCACAGGAAACATACCAGCTGCTGAGAAGAACAAGGCCCCAGTGCCTGAAGTTGAAGAAGAATATGATGAAGCCCAAGTGCTCGGGAAGCTCAAGCCAAAGATCCCCGATCATGATGACAATCATCTAGAAAATATGAAAATCAGAAAAGATGCAGGACTCGGATTGTGGAGAGAATCAAATCCATATGTTGTGAGGAGAAGGATTTATGTGGACTATAGGTTTCACACCAAGGAGCAACAGCGCTTCTATGAGACAATTCTGTTGGATAAGAAGCCCATTGTCTGTGACATGAAGTGGGTAGACTGTAAGTACATCGACAACAATGAAGACCACTTCCCAGGAGTGCATGAGAGCTTCGGATTCAATGGAGTAGACGCTTTGTGGGTTAGAAGCTAACCAGGTGGAATGATGAGCTCATCATGCAATTCTACTCTACAGCTCATTTCTATCCTGATGGAAGGATTGTCTGGATGTCTGAAGGTACAAGGTACCAATCAACAGTTAATGAATGGGCCAAGCTGATTAATGCCCCTGTAGAGCTTGAGGATGACATAGATGTCTATGACAAGAGGAAGAAAGATCCCAACTCAATGGCCAACATGTACAAGGAGATTCTTGACAAAGCCTTGGAGAATCACAAGCTAGGCTCTTTATATTATCTCTTGTTTGGACTGGCCACTATCAACACCATCTTGAGGCACACCTTGTTTCCCAAGTCAGGAGATCACAACATGATCAGAGGCCACTCCATAAATCTGCTTCAGTTGTTTGGTGTGCCCTGGAAGTTCAAAGTGATGAGTTTGATTGTTGAGACAATCAAGAGGACAGCTACAGATCAGGAGAGATCATGTGGGTATGCTCCACACATCCAGATGCTCATCAACTCCAAGATGGGCATAGGCACCTACAAGTTGGATAAAGAACATCTTCCGTTGAGGCCTAACTTTGAGTACAACATAGTTCTCATGAATGCTAATGATCCCACATCTGTGGAGGCCCAAGAGAAGAGGGAGAAAGCAAAAGCAGAGAAGGCATCAAAGATGCCAAGTGCTGAAGAGGCTTCACAAGTCTTCCTCAAGTCAAAGCAAGATCAACTAGTATATCTTATTCAAGCAACTCTGAGTATTGAGAAAGGATTGGCCACCCTGACTCAGAATCAAAAGAGCCTGGAGAGGATCATTGAGACAAAGTTCTATGATCTTTACTTGAAGGCGACAGAGATGTAGATAGCTATTGAGCAGCTCTAGGAAGAAGCTGAAGAGAGGAAAGGGAAAGCTACCACAGATGCCTTTCAGAGAGTTCCTAGGGCACAGAGATCTGCAACAATGCATATGACAGATACAAGAGCTACTACGTCAGCACCTGCAGCCACAGCTTCGGTAGCCCCTCCAGTTGCAACTCCACCAGCTCCAACAACCTCAACAGATGCTTTCATCCTTGGAGTCCTCTCAACGCCACCTCCTGAAGATCAAGCCTAGAGAGACGCATAGCACGATGCATTTTCGAGCTTTTTGGTAACTTGTTGCCAAAGGGGGAGAAAGTGTATAGATCATAGGCTTCGAGAGAAAGAGAGTTTTTCATCTTTTTGCCTTATTTCCTACTTGTTTAATACTTATTTGTGTGCTTGCTTGGATGATACTCTATGTTTATGTGTGTGAGATACTTGTATGGTCATGTGTTTGATCATATGACTTTAATGCTTGTGCTTGAATGATGACATTATTTATCTCTCGTGTATGATCATTCACTTTGCCTTGGTGATGAGTGCTTGTTTCATTTACTATCATTTTGAGCGCTCCACCAAGATGTATGTGACATGGAATAGTAACCCATGATCCTAATCGATTGTGCATTTGCATTCAAAAGCAAATTTTAAATAATGCACAAATTTAGGGGGAGCTCTTGCTTATAACATACTTCTCAAAGCGACAACATATTTCACTCTTATTATCTTTTGTTGAAGCATTGATCTATATGTTGTCATCAATTACCAAAAAAGGGAGTGATTGAAAGTGCAACTAATTCCTGGGTGGTTTTGGTAGTTCTTAACAACATATAGCTCATTGAACTAATACTATTTCAAGATGATCATTTCAGAATGTTCAATGATTGGCATGGCATGGAATAGAGATGTGGACCTCTCAAAATGCTAAGGACACGTATTGGCTCATGCTCAAGACTCTACATTTTCATTTTAGTGATCCAAGATCACATTGAGTCCATAGGAAAAGCCAATACTATTAAAAGGGGATGAGGTGTTGCTTAATGGCTTGCTTTCTCAAAATGCTTAGTTATATTGTCGGATGTGGGGTTCCGGCAAACCCTTAAGGTTCAAACACTAGGTGCGCGCGAAGTCTTTTCCTCCCACCAATCTACGCCCTAGCTCGCTAAGATCTCACGGACGAACTCGACGAACACGCAACACAGAAAGACACAAGATTTATACTGGTTCGGGCCACCGTTGTGGTATAATACCATACTCCAGTGTGGTGGTGGTGGATTGCCTCCGGGGCTGATGACGAACAATACAAGGGGAAGAACAGCCTCCTCAGGTTGAGGTGTTCTTGTGCTTGGCTAACTTGTGTGGGCGAGTGTTGGATGAACTGCTCGATGCCCCAACTACGGTGGCTAGCTATACTTATATAGGCACTGGTCCTCTCCCCAAATATTGAGCGAGAAGGGAGCCAACGACGGCGGGCAAATTAGAAGGGGGACAGCTAGTACAAGCCATCTTGACAAAGGTGGTCTCCGCCTGCGAAAGGCTCTGGCGGTGACGCTATTTTGGGCTCAATGATGACCTCCATCTTGCCATCCTTCTGATCTTGTTCTTGTTGCACCGATATGGCAACCTTTGCCTGATGCCTCGGTACTCCTCGCCTACGCTGGCCTCGTTAGCACAAAAGAGGAAACAAGGACGCTGCGCGTGCTGGCGCTCTCCTGGTGTCGATCGTCATGGCTCACGTCACGAGAGCCTCGTGAGGTTCGCCTCGCCTTGATATCTCTGCTAATCTTGAGCCTGCCCGACTAGTTCACTCTAGAGGAGGTCTTGTGTCGTCCGCCTCGCGAGGGTCTTGGATGCCTTGTTGATGAAGATGGGTCGTACGGCCTGCTAGCTTAGCCACGCCGCGGGCCGCAGTCAGGCAAGTCTGGGGACCCCCGTTCCCAGAACACCGACAATAGCCCCCGGGCCCAAGGTGCGCTCGGGCTTGGCTTCGCGGTGAAGCCAAGGGTCAAGTACGGAGCACCACGGGCCACCAAAAGCCTGCGACCTCGGTTGACGCGTGGTGGTTAATTGGACGTGGGCGTCTCCGCTTCCCCATGCTGCCTCAGCAACTGCACGACTTGACAAGTCCCAGCGACACGCAAGGAAAACCATACTTACCTGCGATCGTGGGAGGTGCAGGTTGGCCTTCTCTTTCTATAAATTGGGAGGGGGGCTGAGCCCCTGTCGCCCATCTCTTCCTTGCTTGCTTGATTCTTGCTCCTTGCTCCACTGCTAACATCAATGGTGCCTATCAGAAGGTTCTCCGCCGAAGAAAAGGGGAAGGCCCCCCGAGATGACCCGGAGCCACTTCCGCCGAAGAAAAGGTCGATCCACCACCGTGACGCAGTGGCGATGCAGGTGGTGACGAGGCCTTGGTGCAAGCGGCCTCCCCCAGGGTATCTGCTACCCCTTTATGTCCAAGCCGAGGGCTCAGGAGGGCGGAGCGACGAGCAGTGTCGCCCGTGTCGTGCCAGGGGTCGCCGTGCCGCGGCGACACGCGGCGTCGCCCCCGGAATCCACGCCGCAGACTCCTCGCGTGAGCTGGTGCTGTGGGCACCGACGCCCCCAAGCTCTTGGATCCACTTCTCGTGGTTCTTCTCCGACGTAATGCCGCCGAGGGGGCCTCTCGAGCTCTGGTTGCAGCATGCCGACTGCGGCGCTCCGGCGACTGGAGCAGACTTCGAAGCAATCCCCAACGGCAAGATCTTCATGACTCGTGGCTGGGGCGAGATTGCACGGGTCTGCCACGCGAGGGGCGCCCTCGCGATCCACCTTGAGTACGAAGGCGTCTCCACGCTCTTCTTCAAGGTCTTCGATGCCGAGGGCCGCCGCTTGGAGTGCTGCTCCGGAGAGGAGCGCGAGGCTGACGCGCGTTACACTCGTGGCCACTCCAGCAGCAGCAGCCCTTGGGAGTCCAGTAGCTCTCCCGAGCTCTACGAGACTCCGGAGACGAGCGACGACAGCTACGTGCCCCCGAGCTCTCGCCGCGCTCGGAGCAGTGCCGCCGCGTCTGGCCGTCGCTGCCGCTGATCTAGATGGGGTTGGCGCCGGCCTCCTGTGGCCCGCTGTTGATGATGGCGTCTGCCACAGGAGGGTGTAGATAGGGTCCTTATTTTTAGCTTTCATTCCCTGCGAAGAATCATGAGGCGCCCCGTGGGGGCATATAAGGTTCTGTAATGTCTTTTGTGCTTATCTTCCCTGTTATGAAGATTTGGTGAACGCGCGTCCCGTTAAGGCTCGGCCCCCCTTTCTTTTTCCGTGATAGCTTGTTGCTCTACGCCGACAGGTCCCGGTCCCCAGGCAAGCTACAGCCGTCGCTGGTATGCCAGGTCTCGTGTCGTGGTCAAGGCCAGGAGGTGTCCGGCCCGAGGTCCAGTAAAAGCCCCTGAGGCGCGATGCTCACACTACTAGGAAAAACCTTACCAGTAGCGTGGGTTTTTGGACTACTAGTAGCATAGGTTCCCATGCTGCTGCTATGACGCTACAACTATTTTTAGCAGTAGCGTGTATTTTACCCCACGCTACTAATAAACAAACATACCAGTAGCGCTGGTGCCCCACGCTACTACTATTTCAAACTGCGCTACTACTAACAGCATAGTAGTAGCCCGTCTATGATACACCCACGCTACCAGTAACAAATTAGGATTTAAAAAAATCTACCTATTTCATTATAATACTCACATACATGCATTTCATAATACACACATGTTATGCATACAGTCAAACATACATATCTGATATAGATAATTAATACACACACACACATATATATATATATATATCCATTATACACCACACGTATAGGTCGCCGGCGCCTCCACAAGCCCGTTGATGGTGTTGATGTCATCGTCGTTGCCTCCGCAGCAGTATCGTGACGACACCGCCGTCGTCCCCGCATCACCGTGATGATGTCGTCGTCGTCGTCGTCGCCGCAGCCCCGTGACAATGTCGATACCGTCGTCATTGTTGCCGCCGCAACTTCATGTCCATGTGTTCCCTACTAAGAACTCACAAATCCTGGAATTAAACAATAAACCAAGACCACTACTAGGAACTCACAAAGATCCTGTAGCATTAGTACAGTATAACAATAACCTATAGATCACTAAGTAATAATAGCAGAAACAAAAGCATATAGCAGCAGCATAGTATATATATATGAATTATAAGTAGTACCAAACAGATCAATCCTAGAAATTGGGGAAAACCCAACTTAAGAAGGATACAATGCTAGGCATGACCACGAGTGAAATGAGATTTAGACAACTTTGCTTTCCACCGGCTAGAAGCTAGATCCACATCAACCATTCTCAGCTTCACTGTCAGCGTTTCAATCCACTAGATGACCCGTTGCCGATGGCGCAAAGGGAGAGAATGAACCAAGGACTGACAACTTGATCGAGGAAGAAACTTCATTTCCTTTATAGCATTTGGCAGATTAGAATAAAAATGAAGTACCATCAGGTTGATCTCTAATTTTCACTGAACTAACAAAAACACATTTTACACTGCCCGCGTACTACTATGACTGTCCATTTGGAGTAGAATTTGTAAGTGAATGTTTATCTACTGCTGCACTCAAGTTAACTTGAATTGGGTCGGATGAATCAGATACTTCTGCCATTGGCATGAACAGGCCAATAGGGCATGCACACTGTACTGCCACTTCTGCTTCAGAAGTAAAACTTTTTGTATCTTTGATCATGTTTCTAAGAAAAAGTATCAAGGGAACCAGCTCTGAGGATAAATAAACAACCAAATTTACAAGTGTGTACTTTAGGTACCTGTTGGCAACGACATTGATCACCTGGCCTCTGCAGAACACATCCAACTCTTCCGGCGATCCTGCAACACGTGGCCACCCCACCCCATGCCTGAAATCCTCGATGCTCCATCCAAACTCTGAGTGGCAATAAGGCGAAACCAAGATCGATGTCATGATGAAGCTTTCCAAAAAAATCTGTTTCTATGCACTAATTGTGCCGAACCGCTAAGGAAAAAAACAGATGCCTCATAAAGTTCCCCTCTAATTGTGAGATTGTCAGATTCACATAGGAAAGTTGCTTCGAACATTAACTGAAATAGAATGTATGAGTTCCAAAAGTTCCCCTCTAATTGTTACACATATAATTGGTGCAAGCAAACTTGGCACTAAAAGCAAGATATTTTATCGCTACCAAATGCCTCATAAAGTAGCACCAAGCTACAGAATCAGTTTGTACCAAGCTAGATTGTGTTCGAATTTTATAGGAAGGATAGTTCGCTAGGCAGTAGGACACAACATGCAAAGTAAACTAAAGTGATCAAGTAGGTAAATATAAAAAATTGAGCAGATTGACCACTATTATGCTCAAAGTAAGATTACTAATTACTAAACAAGCACTACTACAGTACCATGCTGAATCTAAAGTGAATATGGATTCAACCTTAGGCAGTGCAACTCTTGGTTGTTGTTATAATGAACACTCTACTACCCAGTCACCCCCATTTCTACTGTTATTAGTTATCTCATCATTTATATGCCTATGCATGAACAATAGTAGAAAGTATTACTGAAATTGAGCCAATCTTTGAGAGGGTTGTTACCTTCACATTGATACCAAGGCTATCCACAACCAGAATAGAAGCAAAATTCACCTGAAATAACTTACATATGTCATCCCTCAATATATTTAAATGGAAACATTAACATTTCTCTTTTTTTGCAGTTAACAAATATCCTGATACAACTCAAGATGGTGTGAAGCAGCCATATAATGGTTTTTCATTGGAAAAATACTAAGCTTCAATGCTACTGCATCCTTCTCTCCCATATACTTGCTCGAGGATTTGGTGAATTTAGCATCTCACGAGATTCAGCAAACTACAGTTATTACAGAATACCATTACGATGCAACTAAAAGAACAATGATAGGCTGATTGAAGAATGAATTGACTCAGGCCCATGATGCATATTTATTGACATTTGGCCTCAACTTAGCAGCAGTAGTGAGTAGTGGAAGAAGGGGAGGGAGATGGAGATATACCTGCCGTGGTGGGTCATCATGGCCATGCTTGAGCTCGTGCAGGACCTCTTGGTCACCCTAGGAGCAGGCCCCTCCTCCTCGAGCAGAGCAGGGCTGGCGGCTAGGTGTGCCCCCTCCTCCTCCGCGCCATGGTGACCTGTAGCAAAGGCACAGATAGGAGGAGAAGGTGAGGAGGAGATGGCGGATCCAAGCAAGGAAGGAGGGGAATGGCCTAACTGGGCAACGTCGGTGACGGATCCCGCAAGTGCCGGCCTCGCCATCGCTGATTGTGGTGGATTCCGGCAAGAACACGGGAGGCGCCCGAAACCCTAGCCGCGGGCAATGATGTACGCCTTGAGGCACGGATCTGGACGAGGGGGGAGGGGTGGAGCTTGGGGGCGTGTAGCGCGCGGCCGGAGCTCGCCGGAACCGGTCGGCGTTGGTGGCGGCGGCGGGGAAGAGATCATGGGGGAGAGGAGGTCGACCAAGGGGTGAGGGTGAGGTTAGAGAGTTTTTTTTAAGGATTCACGAGAGAGTTCGGTGGGGTGGGAGTGGATCGGGGTAGCAGTAGCGTGGGATGTATCACCTGCGTTATTGATTTTCATCTAGTAAGGGCATCTCCAGCCGCGCCCCCAAGGAGGCCCCCGAGGCATCTTTTCATTAGCCGGCGTCAAAAAATCGGTCCAGTTGCACCCCCAAGAGCCCAGTTTTCGCCGGCTCAGGTCGAAATTGGCGCCAGCGGACCCAACCCGAACCTGGCGCACTGGGGGTCGCTCGGGGGCGCCAGGTGAATCGTTTTTGGCGTGAAGAGCTGCGGGCCCGCCGCATCAGCGACTCTACCCTCTTCTCGCCCCTTCGTCGTCCTCATCGCCTCGTTTCCCGCGGCGAATCAATGCCAAAGCTGTCGCGCGCTGCCGCGCTGGTCAGCCTCCATTGATGCCTCACGGGCGGCGCAGTGAAGGCTGGGCGGCGCGTCCCTCGGCCGCCACACAATCACACCACGCGTAACGCGCCGGCCAAGCCTACCACACAGCGTCTCCGCCTATAAAAGCCGACTGCAAGCGCGCCGGAGAGACTCACCCTGATCATCCACCGACGACGCGCTCATTTCTCCCCCTTTCCTCCTCTCGCTGTCACCAGTTGAGAAAGCATGGCCGAGCGTTTCCCAGGCGACGGCGCGGCGGCAAACGGATTCGGGCGCCGTCATCTGCATGATGACGAGGCTCGCCTCCTTTTCGAGGCCGAGTACCCGGTCCCGCCGGACATGCGGGTGCTCGGGTCTTGGAGGGTCAGCGCCGGCGGCGTGCCGGTGCCACCACCACCCACCGGGGCGACGCAGCGTGGGGAGATCGCACGCATCCACGCGTCCCTGCCGCGAGCGGCGAGGGAGGGGCCACGGTACGTCCCCGACAGCCCGCTCTAGGAGCCCTACTTCCGCCGCCGTCACACCGAGCAGCTCGAGGCCACCAATGGTGTCGTGCCCTCCGGCAGGCTCAACTCCGATGGCCGGCGCCGGTGGTGGGGCGTGCCCGGCCGCACGTTGGAGGCCGTCCTCGAGTACATCGAGGGCGGCAACACGCCGCGCCTCGAGTACCCCGCTCCCCCGTCCTTCTCACGCTGTCGGGGAAGCTCCTGGACGCCGAGGCGCATGGAGACCGGGGCGTCCTCCTCCTCGTCCGGCGGCTCTCCCTGCCTCCACCTCCGCCCCGTCAAGCCGGAGCCCCAGGACATGCCTGTCAGCGCGCGTACCCGCAGCTCCGGCGGCTCTCCCTGCCTCCACCTCCGCCCCGTCAAGCCGGAGCCCCAGGACACACCTGTCAGCGCGCGTACCCACAGCTCCGGCGCCCTCGTCGAGCCCAAGGTGGAGTCCAGCCTCCCCCCGGAGTACGAGGAGATAACCCGGCCTGGCTTCTCCGATGAGGACGCCATGCGGTGGTTGCACGATGACTACGTGCGTGAGGAGATGGTCCGGCAGCGCCGGGCCCTGGAGGAGATCACCGCCCGCAAACGTGGGCGCGAGGACGATGACGGTGTCGTCATCCTCGATAGTGAAGACGACGACGCCCCCGGACCGTCCAACCCGCCGCGCCAACCGGGGGAGGGATGCAGCAAGGACGACGGCGGCGTAGGCGGACGCAACGACGACGATGATGACGGCGGCGGTGACTATACGCGGTTCTACAGCCTCCTTGGCATGTAGAACCGTGTGGGCGGGCGGCGAGGCGGGCGGCGAGGGAGACGGCGGGGGTAGCCCGCGGTAGTTTTTTTTCTTTTTTTTTGTAAAATATATTTAAATTTGAACGAACTCGCCCGTGTTTGCGTTGTGTTTGCGCTGAATTTGAACATTTTAAAAACCCGTGGGGGGCGCGACTGGGGGGCATCACGCCCCCAGTGCGCGGTTTAGCGCCGGTGCGCCCCCAGGGGGCGGTTTTTTGCCCCTCCTGGGGGGCCAACGGTTGGAGATGCCCTAATAGCGCAGGTTTTACAACATGCGCTACTGCTACATTTTGTTCACGGGAGATATTACTAATAGCGTGTTTTTTTGCTATGTACTACCTGTAATACTTACTAGTAGCGAGGGGATAATATAGTGCGCTACTAGTAATTAGCAGTAGCGTGGGCCAATATAACGCGCTAGTAGTAAGCGTCTATCTATAAGCTATTTCCTAGTAGTGTCAGGAAGTCCCCCTTAGCGCTCAAGCAACCACGGTAACGGAAGAAAGGGAGTTGACGTGGCCGCAACGGGGTTGCGGCAAGGCGTGAGTGACCATAAGGCTCAGACATTTAGCCGATACGATGGCGAGACTTATCTTGTGAACTTCGTGGCGATTCCTGACGTTGCGCTAGGGCCGCGCGCCAACTTGTGCGGCATAGCCAGGCCGGCCCATACGGGTTTCCCTCCTCCCATGCTCTCCTTAGTTCTCTGCGTCCTCAAGTCCCGGCCCTCGAGCGAGCTCAGCCGCCGCTGGTATGCCAGGTCACGATGTCGTGGCAAGGCCAGGGGGTGAGGGCTGGAGAGCCCGTAAGAGCTCCTGAGTCGCGATGCTCAGGAGCCCCCCTTTTAATGCGCAAGCAAAGAGTACGAGAGAAAAGGAGACACGCGGTGCCGCCTGCTATCCTCCCCGCGGGGTCCCTATGAACAGGCACAGGAAGAACATGGTTTGCCGTTACAGCTGCCAGCTTGCCGCTGGTTGGTCCGCACGAAGTGAAGGCACTGAGGGCCTGGTGAGGTGACGTGCGCGGGGCTTGCCGCGAGCCAGAGCTCGACCACTCAGATTTGTCGACGTGGCAAGGACGGACCCATGCACGAGCGCCGTGCCTGTGAGGAGACCCCGTGGGAGGCGATGATCGAGCAGGTGATAACCATAGGCAGGTTAAGCAAGGAAGGCAAATCAGCTTGGGTAAATGCAGGAACATACATGCCACTGGGTCCGGCCCGACCGGCTTGGGGATGATGCAGACCGAGGGGCGCCCCCAGCAAGGTAAGCTAAAGACATGAGCAAAAGGGATACATGCCGCAGGGACGGACCCATGTGGCCTGGGAATAATGCAGCCCAAGGGGCGCTCCCAGCTTAAACGAGCTTGGGAGATGTCACCTGATTCTGTAGACGAAGCAGAGTTGGTGCAGCTGAAGGCGTGCGTCGAAGAAATGACTCCTCATGAGCCACCGGAGCCCTGAGCCTCGAGAGGCTCTGGGGGCTCAGGAGGCTCCCTGAATACCGTCTCCGTTTCCTCTAGGACGGCACGGTACCTGGCCTCTCGAGCCGCCAAGTCACGCCGCATGTTGCGCTGATAGGCCGACGCCACGCTCGGCATGCTGAGGGGCATGCGAACATAGCTGTGTGGCGGGCCCTCGCAACGGCCCACACGCGAAGGCCAGAAGCGCTCTTGAGACGCGGCCCTGTTGAGCCCTGGGACGTTGATGCAGACATGCAGCTCGGCACCCTCGCCTGGGTGGTGAGCTGCGCCCTGTGAGCAGCTGTCGTCGCGCATGGCTCTTGCGCCTTGCAGTTCCTGCGGTCTTGGCGATGAACTCCTGAGTGGTGGGCACCCCTTGCCCTGTGTTCTCCTGAGGAAAACATGTCGTGTAGCACGCCTCCAAGTGGTGCCCGAGCGCCTCCCTCGTGAGGTTGGCAAGGCCTGAGGCCCTGTAGAAGAGAGCCCCCGAGCCCTACCCGAGGAGGGCGCTGGGTGTGCCTTCCTATGCGATGGAGGGAGGCGCCCCTGGGACGGACGCTGATCCTGATGAGGCTCCTGCCGCGACCCATCCTCCTGAGGTCCTGCGGGGTGCAACTGCTTTTTCTTGGGGATGGCCTCCGGAGGGCCCTCACTTCTGTTGTCGGGGTCGTCGATTGCAGCAGCTTGGAAGGCGCGTTCGAGGGAGCACATCGCATCCCTGTCTTCACATGTGACCGTGATGACCCTGGCGCTTCCAGGCATCTTGAGGACGTTGTAGCCGTGGTGGGTGACCGCCATGAACTTGGCCAGGGCCAGATAGCCGAGGATGGCATTGTACGACAAGCTGATGTGCGCGAAATCAAAGTCGATGAGCTCGGTGTAGTAGTTGTCGCGCATGCCGAAGGTGACAGGCAGGCGGACCTGCCCTATTGGTGTGGTGGAGCCGTCAGTCACTCCTAAGAAAGGTTTGGTAGGCTGGAGCTGCTCATATGGCACTTGGAGGTTGTCGAATGTGTCGATGGATAGGACGTTGAGCCCTGCACCGCCATCGATGAGGGACTTTGTAACCTGCACATTCCTGATGACTGGGGAACACAAGATCGGGAGGACGCCGGCGGTGGCCGCGCAGTTGAGCTGATTTGCCGAGTTGAAAGTGATGGCGCACTGGGACCACTTGAGCGGGCACGCGCCCTGAAGCTTGGGGAGCACCGCGTTCACCTCGCGAGCGAACCATTTGAAGATGCGCTGAGAGGTTGGGGCCTGGGCGCCACCCAGTATGCAGGCGATTGCACGTGGCTCCTGGAAGCCCCCAGCCCCCTCGTCCTGATGATGATCATCATTCCTTCTTGGTGGCGGCAGCAAGGGAAGACCGGTGTTGCTTTGGGGGCGATCCTCACGAGGCTGATCTCTCCAGGCCCCCTCACGAGGATGGTCCTGCTAGCGGTCCTCACGAGGCCTGTTGTGCCATTCCTGGCGCGGGCCACGGTCGTCCCAGCGTTTGCCTCCACATCCTCCTCCACGGCCGTAGCCCCGGTCGCTGCGCTCAGGGCGTCGACCGTAGCGTCCTTCTCGTATGTCTCTGAGCTCTTGGCAGTCGCTAGTGTTGTGGGTGTTCAGGTTGTGGAAGGCGCAGAATGGTCAGCTGTTCTTGGATGACTTGGGATGATCTCTGCCCCGTTTGGTGTTGGGCTCCGCTGCTAGCACCGCTGCTTCCTTGCGCTTCACATCCTTGGCCTTGGCTTTCTTCTCTTCTGTGCCCGGGGCTGGCAGCTCAAGGAGAGAGAGACGCCCCTCCTTAGCTCTTGCGCACTTGGTCGCCAAGTTGAACAGCTCCTGAGATGTGCAGAGCTCCTCATGGATAGCGAGCTCTTCCATCATCTTGACGTCACGAACGCCGTCGGAGAACACGGAGATGATGGCCTCATCCATGACCTTGGGGATCTTGAGGCGGGCCTTGTTGAAGCGCTGGATGTACTTCTGGAGGGTCTCCCCTGGTTGTTGCTTGATGCGGCGCAGGTCGCCCGCGGCCGGCGGGCGGTCGCGAGTGCCCTGGAAGTTGGCGACGAAGCAGTCACACATCTCGTCCCAGGAGGAGATCGAGCCGTGCTGCAGGTTCAGGAGCCAGGAGCAGGCCCCGTCCTTGAGAGCCATGGGAAACCAGTTTGCCATGACTTTCTCGTCGCCGTTGGCTGCTTCGATGCTCAGCTCGTAGAGCTGCAGGAACTCCGCGGGGTCGGTGGTGCCGTCATAGCGAGGAGGCAGATTCGGCTTGAACTTGCCTGGCCAGGCGATGCTGCGTAGCTCGGGGGTGAAGGCACGGCAGCCGACCGTGGTTATTGGGGCCCGCTTCGGACGTGGAGCTTGGTCTTGCTGAGGTCCACGTGGCGCCGCCGCGGGCGGCGCGCGGTCTTGACGAGCCGGCGCGGGAAGCGCGGGTGCAGCTCCTCGCAGCCGAGGGATTTCTTGGCAGCTTCTCTCTTCACGCGCGGGCACCGGGCGTGGCGGATCGCACCGCGGGGCCGCGCACCTTGGTGCCAAGGCACCGTCTTTGGGCTGGGATGGTGGAGGCTCGCCTCGGGCCACATCGCCCGCGACCGGCTGGGGGTGAGGCAGAGAGAGGGACGGCGCGGGGGAGCCCCCTGCGGCGCAGACGAGCTCGGTGACGCGGTCGAGCCATTCCTCATAGAGGTCATCGACTAGGCGGTAGCACAGGAGTTCGTTTGCGGCGAGGAGCACGGCCCGCGCCTCCATGGAAGTGCGGCGCGCATGAGACGAAGAACTGGCTGGGGTCAGCGATGGAGTGGCGGTGCGGCCGTCCTGGCATACTGAAGGATGTAGCAAAGACGCTTGCTGCTTGTTCCCCACCGGGCCGGTGGCAGCATTGGCGGCGGGAGACGGAGAACGACGATGTGGCCCGCCGATGGGGGCTGTCTGAGCAACGCGGGCGGTGAGGGCAGCCCGACGCTCAGCTCGAGCACGGCGAGCGTCCTCCATGGAGACGATGGAGCGACGGAGCGATGAACTGATGGAAGGGAAGCTATGGTGCACCCCTACCTGGCGCGCCAAATGTCGGATGTGGGGTTCCGGCAAACCCTTAAGGTTCGAACACTGGGGTGCGTGCGATGTCTTTTCCTCCCACCGATCTACTCCCTAACTTGCTAAGATCTCACGGACGAACTCGACGAACTCGATGAACTTGCAACATAGAAAGACACAAGATTTATACTGGTTCGGGCCACCATTGTGGTGTAATACCCTACTCTAGTGTGGTGGTGGTGGATTGCCTCTTGGGCTGATGACGAACAATACAAGGGGAAGAACAACCTCCTCAGGTTGAGGTGTTCTTGTGCTTGGCTAACTTGTGTGGGCGAGTGCTGGATGAACTGCTCGATGCCCCTACTGCAGTGGCTGGCTCTACTTATATAGGCCCTGGTCCTCTCCCCAAATATTGAGCAGGAAGGGAGCCAACAACGGCGGGAAAATTTGAAGGGGGACAGCTAGTACAAGCCATCCTGAAAAAGGTGGTCTCCACCTGCGAAACGCTCTAGTGGTGACGCCGTTTTGGGCTCCACGATGACCTCTGTATTGCCGTCCTTCTAGTCTTGGTCTTGTTGCACCGATATGGCAACCTTCTCCTGATGCCTCGGTACTCCTCGCCTGCGCTGGCCTCCTTAGCCCCAAAGAGGAAACAAGGTCGCTGCGCGCGCTGGCGCCCGCCTGGTGTCGATCGTCACGGCTCACGTCACGAGAGCCTCGTGAGGTTCCCCTTGGCTTGATATCTTTGCTCCTCATGAGCCTGCCCGATTAGTCCACTCCAGAGGAGGTCTCGTGTTGTCCGCCTCGCGAGGGTCTTGGATGCCTTGTCGATGAAGATGGGTCGTACGGCCTGCTGGCTTAGCCACGCTGCAGGCCACAAGCACGCAAGTTTGGGGACCCCCATTCCCAAAACACCGACAGATATGCTCCAAAAACCCTCAACCACTTTCTCATATCCACATATGTCCCAAACCAAAAGTCAAACTCGGTCCCACCGATTTGATCTATCCGGCATCACCGAGTTTGTTTGACATAGCCATAGCCAGAAACCCTAACCAGTTCAGTCTCACTGATAGGGATCTTGGTCTCACCGAGATGGGATTGCAAACTCTCTGTTTCCCTTCGTAACATTTCAGTCTAACCGAGATGAGCGATCGGTCCCATCGAGTTCGCAATGGAAACTCTCTGTTTCCTTTTCGTAATGTTTCGGTCCCACTGAAATGAGTGATTGGTCCCACCGAGTTCTCCTGGCCAACTCTCTGTTTGCCTATTACAGAAATTGGTCTCACCAAGTTCATGTGATCGGTCTCACCGAGATTACATTGTGCCCTAACCCTAATGAAATCGGTCACAGCGAGTTGACAGGTTGGTCCAATCGAAAATCATAACATTGACATTTTGAACTAAATCGGTCTGACCGATTTTAACTACTCGGTCCCACCGAGTTTGATAAATTTTGTGTAACGGTTAGATTTTGTGTGGAGGCTATATATACCCCTCCACCCTTCATCCATTCGTGGAGAGAGCTATCAGAACGTGCCTACACTTCCACCATTCATTTTGTGAGAGAGAACCACCTACTCATGTGTTGAGACAAAGATATTCCAATCCAACCAATAGAATATTGATCTCTAGCCTTCCCCAAGCTGCTTTCCACTCAAATCATCTTTCCACCAAATCCCAAATCTCCGAGAGAGATTTGAGTGTTGGGGAGATTATCATTTGAAGCACAAGAGCAAGGAGTTCATCATCAACACACCATCTATTACCTTTTGGAGAGTGGTGTCTCCTAGATTGGTTAGGTGTCACTTGGGAGCCTCCGTCAAGATTGTGGAGTTGAACCAAGGAGTTTGTAAGGGCAAGGAGATCGCCCACTCCATGAAGATCTACCCAAGTGAGTCAAGTCCTTCATGGGAGATGGCCACGGTGGGATAGACAAGGTTGCTTCTTCGTGGACCCTTCGTGGGTGGAGCCCTCCATGGACTCGCGCAACTGTTACCCTTCGTGGGTTGAAGTCTCCATCAACATGGATGTACGATAGCACCACCTATCGGAACCACGCAAGAAATCTCCGTGTCTACATTGTGTTTGCACCCTCCAAACTCCTCCCATTTACCTTCATATGCAATGATTTATATTCCGCCGCTATACTCTTAGATTTGCATGTGTAGGTTGATTGCTTGACTTGTGATAAGTTGCTAAAATCTGCCAAGACTTAAAATTGGGAAAAAGCTAGATTTTTATTTGGTCAAGTAGTCTAATCACCCCCCTCTAGACATACTTTCGATCCTACACTAAGCTTGGGGATGCCCCGGGAAGGCATCCCCTCTTTCGCCTTCGTCTATCGGTAACTTTACTTGAGGCTATATTTTTATTCACCACATGATATGTGTTTTGCTTGGAGCATCTTGTATGATTTGAGTCTTTGCTTTTTAGTTTGTCACAATCATCCTTGCTGTACACACCTTTTGGGAGAGACACGCATGAATCATGATTTATTAGAATGCTCTATGTGCTTCACTTATATCTTTTGAGCTAGGAAAAATTGCTCTAGTGCTTCACTTATATCTTATTAGAGCACGGCGGTGGTTTTATTTTATAGAAATTGATGAACTATCGTACTTCACTTATATTATTTTGAGAGTCTCTAAACAGCATGGTAATTTTCTTTGGTTATAGAATTAGGCCTAATATGATAGGAATCCAAGAGGGATATAATAAAAACATTCATATAAAAGTGCATTGAATACTATAAGAAGTTTGGTTCCTTATGATTGTTTTGAGATATGAAGATGGTGATATTAGAGTCATGCTAGTAAGTAGTTTTGAATTTGAGAAATACTTGTGTTAAGGTTTGTGACTCCCGTAGCATGCACGTATGGTGAACCGTCATGTGATAAAGTCGGAGCATGATTTGTTTATTGATTGTCTTCCTTATGAGTGGCGGTCGGGGACGAGCGATGGTATTTTCCTACCAATCTATCCACCTAGGTGCATCCACGTAGTACTTTGTTTCGATGACTAATAGATTTTTGCAATAAGTATGTGAGTTCTTTATGAGTAATGTTTAGCCCATGGATTGTATGCACTCTCACCTTTCTGCCATTGCTAGCCTCTCTAGTACCGCACAACTTTCGCCGGTACCATAAACCCACCACATATCCTTCCTCAAAACAGCCACCGTACCTACCTATTATGGCATTTCCATAGCCATTCTGAGATATATTGTTTAGCGACCCGACCCGAATGGATCGAAGTCTCTGTGTTTAAGTGTCACCACTGGAACGGTATGCTGACACACACAGTACCCGAGGATTTATAACAAAGGTAAATCACACGTATAGAGTAACGTAAATACTATTACCTCAATCAATATAGCGGAAGTAACAACAAAGTTTTGGAGGCCCAACAACACCAACGGCAAAGTTGAGTGTAGACATCATAACCCTATCGTATCACTTACTCGTCGTAAAATTTCTGCAACATGAGACGTTGCAGCCATGTAGGTCAGTACATTGAATGTACTGGCAATTTCACACCATAGAATAATAATGAAAATGTCTATCTCTATGCATACTAGGCTGTTGGAGGCTCTAAGTTTAATATTGCATAAAGCTAATTTTTCCCTACAACAAAGGAATAAATTTTATTTACTACTAAGTTTATGCCATTATTGAGAAGGTTCCTCCAACTCAATCCCAAAATTACCAAGTATAAAGAATAACCCAATTCATTAATTAAATAGAGTGATGAGATCAACCAATAATTCACTTCCATATACTCAAAGTTGTCCATAATCGGGGACACATCTAATCATGATTAGTTTGTACACTCTACAAAGGTTTGCGCATTTTTTCCCACAAGTCTCGATCTCCTCCATTGAATTCCTCGCATTGCATGATGTTTGAGAACCAGATGATTGAGACATAGTCATTTCGAAGAGGTCCCCTTAACTGATAGATAGGTCGGTAACCTACAATCCCCTACATTTGCTAGCCTATCATGGAAAAGTTTCCCACAACTTACTCAGCTATGCCAGAGCCCATAATGGCTTGTGGATGCACATGGAAGTTTCTAGGCATGAAATATCATATGATCCCTTTGAGCCTGTGTGGCAGTCCATACGGTGATCACACGGGTACTCCGGGATTCCCTTGGGCACGCACTGGTTTCTCCAGGTGCCCGGGCAAGCCACTGGTTTCTCCAGGGTGCCCCAACCATTCCACCCGGATGTGTGTTAATGTTGCCACCTTAAAGTTACCCTTAATTATTATATCTCTCTCATCTTTCATGAACCACACATGCCAATCCCGGCTACTAGCATGGCTAAGCAATATATCACATAATGGATATTCCCGGGGTGTTTCAAGGATCATAGGTTCCTATCTCATGAACTACATAGCAAACCACATGTACCCAAATCCTACACATGCAAATCTTTGAGGGTGTATCTAATGCAAGTAAACTGGGTATAGGAAAAGTATGATCAAAGGTGTGAACTTGCCTTGTACTATTGATGAAGATTCTTCGCACTCATAATTTCTAATAGTTCTACTCGTCACACTCCGTTCCATCTATCGTAAGCAAGAAATTATAACCACACATAAGCAATCACCCAAATATCCAAAAGATCAAAGAAAATACTTCGAAAAAACTTCAAAACATCAAATAAAGCTTGTGAACAGAGACATACTTTTAACTGTAGCAAAAATATGTGATTTTGATCTTAACAGAAAGTACATGTCAAGACCTTCGATTTGCAAAAAGAATCAATTAAATCAGAGTTATAAAACTCAAGTTATAGCCAAAACAAGTTTAAATTTGAATCTGATCTAATTCAAATTTTACAATTTAAAAAAGTTGATTTAATAAGTTCTCTGGATAGTTGAGATCATTATGAAGAATTTGGCGCTGGTTTCGTCAAATTTGGACAAACGGGTAAAAAGTTGTGAAGGTTTGAAAATTAGAGACTAATCTATAAAATAAACTAATTGCACCTAGGTCCCTGGCTACATGACAGAAAAAATAACAGACGAACATCCACTACAGAAACTTATTAGATGAAAATGTTCGCTACAGAGGCATTACTAGTGAACGCTCACTATTTAACGAATATCGTTTAAAAAACCAAATGCAATCTAATCCTAACCATTCAATCGAGATCGGACGGTCGAGGTGTCCTGGCAACTTACCGCGACGGTTGGGGTCGTCGGAGACGGAGAAGACGGCGGCAGCAACGGCGGCAGAGAGCGGGGTGATGGCTCCGAGGTCGGCGGCGACGGCGGAGGAGCTGGGGAGGTGCGGCGCGTCGCGGTGGTTGCGGTGATGGTGTTGACGAGGGTTAATGGGTACGAGGGCAGCGACTGTGAGATGTGGAAGAAAGAGAGGGGCTGGTGGTTCCCCCTTTTATATGCGGGAGGAAGCGGCGGCAGCTTGGAGGAGGGGGCGATGTGGCGGGGAGTCCAGGTCGGGGACGACTCGACGATGACAACGTGCGGCAGTCGGTGTCCGACCGAAGGTCGGGGCGGAGTGGGGCGTGCGGGGCTGGACTTGGCCTGGCCCGGTTGGCTGGGCCGGCCCAGTTCGGCAGAAAGGATTTTCTTTTTCTAAAACATTTTTCCAGAATAAGAAATACGAAAACTAAAAATAACAGAAAAATTCACATAGGCATATTATATATCAATTTTTTAGAAAAAGATTTCCTAAAACATGAACATATTTTTAGCGGCAAATAAATTTCACAAAAATTTAAATAAAGCAAACAGTGCTACTGTTGCAATAAAACCCAATAAAAATCATTTTTTTAAATACCAAATTGATTTCAAATTTATTTTCTCCTAATTTTACATTGAAGGGAATCATTTTACCCTTATTTCGATTTATTTTATTTTTGGAGAAAAGTAATTTGAATAAACACAAAATAACTCCAAATTGAAAATGGTTTTCAAAATATCTTCAAAGGGACTTTACATTTGATTTTTTTGAAACTTCCAACTCTCTTTCTTAGCATTTGAAGAAGTCATTTTATCTCCTCTCATGAAACTCATTGAGTTGCATAAAGTTTCTGAATTTGGAATATTTCCAAATGGAATTCAAATCTTTTCAAAACCATTTTCATTTATTTAAATGTAAGAAGTCATATCATCTTCACTCTAGGGTTTTGTGATGAAATGAATTTTAATTCATGGAGATCATAAATGCAAGGTGAAAATTTTGGGAAAGTCATTTCATTCCCTCTCATTTAACTTTCAAAAAGTTTCAAATTTCACTCAATTTCACACCACAAATCACATAAGCAATCAATATTACTTAATTAATATAACATTCCAAAATTTAGAATTTTGGGATGTTACATATTGCCATGCAACTTTCCACCGTTCCATTTATTGTGACACATGCCATCATTATCATATTGCTTTGCATGATCATGTAGTTGACATCGTATTTGTGGCAAAGCCACCGTTCATAATTCTTGCATACATGTCACTCTTGATTCATTGCACATCCCGATACACTGTCAGAGGAATTCATATAGAGTCATATTTTGTTCTAAGTATCGAGTTGTAAATAAATAAAATTATGATGATCTTCATTATTAGAGCATTGTCCCATGTGATGAAAGGATGATGGAGACTATGATTCCCCCACAAGTCGGGATGAGACTCCGGACGAAAAATAACAATAAATAAAAGAGGCCAAAAAATGAAAGAAGGCCCAACTAAAAAAGAGAAAAGAGAGAAGGGACAATGTTACTATCCTTTTACCACACTTGTGCTTCAAAGTAGCACCATGATCTTCATGATAGAGAGTCTCCTATGATATCACTTTCATATACTAGTGGGAATTTTCATTATAAAACTTGGCTCGTATATTCCAATGATGGGCTTGTTCAGATGATTGCTTTGTATGTAGAGAAGGAAACCTCCTTGCAATGCCGAAGACAATCTGCGTGCCGAACACATCATCATTAAAGACTGGTTTAGGGGCTACTGAGGGAGTCCTGGACTAAGGGGGCCTCGGGTGTCCGGGCTATTTGATATGGGCCAGACTGATGGGCCGTGAAGATACAAGGTAGAAGACCTTCCCCCGTGTCTGGGTAGGACTCTCTTATGCGTGGATGGCAAGCTTAATGTCCGGATGTATAATTTCATTTCTCTATAAATCGACTCTGTACAACCCTAGGCCCCTCCGATGTCTATATAAACAGGAGGGTTTAGTCCGTAGAGGCTATCAGAATTCATATAGGCTAGACATCTAGGGTTTAGCCATTACGATCTCAAGGTAGATCAACTCTTGTAACCCATATACTCATCAAATATAATCAAGCAGGACGTAGGGTTTTACCTCCATTAAGAGGGACCGAACCTGGGTAAACATCTTGTCCCCCTGTCTCCTGTTACCATCGATCCTTAGACACACAATTCGGGACCCCCTGCCCGAGATCAGCCGATTTTGACACCGACATTGGTGCTTTCATTGAGAGTTCCACTGCATCGTCAACAGAAGGTTTGATGGCTCGTTCGATCGTCAACAACGATGCAGTTTCCTGGGAAACTTTCCTTCCTGACAAGATTTTTGTGTTCGGCAGCTTCATTCTTTATGCCAATTCGATTGGTCACCTCGAATAGATCGACAGATACACCCTTGGTCATCAGATCAATTTCGGGAACCTAAATTATGTCTCTAATATCCAAGGAGATTTGATTTGTGAAGGGTTCATGACACCGACCACCGCTCTGGCCTTAGATCCAAGCAAACTGCTGGGTCCGAAGATGGGAGTTTGAAACCTGCCAGACTCTCATCTACGAAACTCACAATCGGGGATCCGGAGGCGATTTTGTCTTCGACCAGCCCAGATTCGGGCTGGGTTCCCCTATTATGGAAAGGCCGGACTTGCCCCCGGACTCTAGCTCCAAACTCTCGAAGCCTACGCCCAGCAAGTGTGGCCAAGAGGCCTTTGCCCTGGCTAGCCCCGCGGGATCTCGTTTCCCCATCCATCCCTCGCTCTTAAACGAGGCTCTACACTTAATGCGGTCCCTCGCCATTACAGAGGAATCGCCTCCGAACTATGCCCAGCCCGGACTAGCAGCTGAGAGCAGGGAATTTTACGTCCCACCCACCACCCACTTCATAGCCACCGTTGAGGACTTAGCCGGCATGCTGGATTACTCCTCCGAAGACATCGACGACATGGATGACGATGCCGGAGACGCACAAAGCCAAGACCCCTCATTTACCGGATGTTGGACGGCCACCTCCACATACGACGGGTATATGGTGGATACACCCAAAGAGGATGACAGTGCAGATAGCAAGGATCCGGTGGAGGACAAACCTGATGGGGCACCGCCAAAGCGTCGACGCCAGCGAGGCCGCTCAAAATCACGTCGTGGTAAAGACAGTAACACCGGTACTGGAGAAGATAACACTCCAAAGGATAGTGAATACCCTGAAGCCCCCGTCGATCCCACATCCGAACAAGATGATGTGGAGGAGGGGCAAGTTAACCCTGACGATCCGGTCGGGAACGAGGATTCGGAAGATAGTAACTATCTACCACTCTCTAAGGATGATGTCAGCCTCGGCAACGAAGATTTCATCATGCCAGAGGAACCCCTCGAGCAGGAGCGCTTTAAGCGCCAACTAATCGCCACTGCAAGAAGCCTTAAAAGCAGGAGCAACGGCTCCAAGCCAAACAGGATACACTCAATGACAGATGGACCCAAGTCCTAGCTGCCAAAGAATATGGCCTACAACGCCCAACAAAGAGTTATCCAAAAGCATCGGCTACTGCCACAATTCGACGATGAGGCCTTCGAGCCAATCTCGTTGAAACATGACCGTGCTGATGAACCAGACCGGCCACCGCAAGGACGAGATAAGGCGGCCACCTACGACGAACACCAACCCGCACCACCTCGCCGTAAGGGCAGAGAGACAACGGCTCCAAGATACACCTATGACTTACAACAAGACCTGAGCAATAGAGCAGGATAAACAAGATCAATCTATGGATCAAGGGGGCACGCCCCAACGCGAGAAGATGACCGTCAGGCTTGGCATGACAGGCATAACCTCACCAGGGCCAAAAACCGCATATGGATATCATTCGAACTCCATCATGAAGTTTCTCGATACAGAGGCGCCACACACCTTATGCTTTACCGACGAGGTAATGCAGCACCAGTTCCGAGAAGGCTTTAAACCCATAAACATCGAATCATATGACGGCATGACAGATCCCGCGGTATGGATTGAAGATTTCCTTCTCCATATCCACATGGCCCGCGGTGATGATCTACATGCCATCAAATACCTTCCCTTAAAACTGAAAGGACCAGCATGGCACTGGCTAAATAGCCTCCCAAAGAACTCTATTGGTAGCTGGAAAGATTTGGAAGATTCCTTTAGAGACAACTTCCAAGGTACCTTTTTCCGGCTTCCGGAAACCCATGACCTCGGTCACATAGTCCAGCAACCCGGAGAGTCAGCCCGCAAACTCTGGACCAGGTTCTTAATTAAAAAGAACCAAATCATGGATTGTTTGGACGCTGAAGCCCTTGCGGCCTTGAAGCATAGCGTTCGTGATGAGTGGCTCGCCCGACACCGCGACCAAGAAAAGCCGAAGTCCATGGCAGCTCTTACCGCATTCATGACCAGCTTTTGCGCGGGAGAAGATAGTTGGCTAGCTCGTAGAAGCAAAAGCACCAGCGACCCTAGCACCTCTGAAGCCAGACATGGCAACGGCAGGCCACGACGCAACAAACACAAGAGTCGAAGAAAACATGAAGATACCGAAGACACAGCGGTCAACGTCGGATTCAGTGGCTCTAAACTGGTCAGCGGAAGAAGCCATTCAAAGGAAACAAAGATGGTCCATCCAGTTTGGACAGAATACTAGATCGGCCTTGCCAGATCCATGGCACCCCTGACAAGCCTGCCAATCATACCAACAGAAATTGTTGGTTCTTTAAACCGGCCGGTAAGCTAAAGACCGAACATAAGGGGAAATGGCCGCCTAGCGAGGATGATGATGAGCCTCTCCCAACAAATACAGGGGGCAAAATAAATTTTCCCCTGAGGTAAATATAGTGAATATGATCTATGTCACTCATATCCCCAAGCGGGAGTGCGAGCGCGCACTAAGGGACGTTTGTGCCATAGAGCCAGCCGCCCCAAAATTCAACCCATGGTCGACATCTCCGATCACTTTTGACCGCAGAGACCATCCGACCAGTATCCGTCATGGAGGTTCGGCATCATTGGTCCTTGATCCAATCATTGACGGATTCCATCTCACACGAGTCATCATGGATGGTGGCAGAAGTGTTAACCTGCTTTATTAGGACACTGTCCGCAAAATGGGCATTGATCTGTCAAGAGTCAAGCGCACTAAAACCGCCTTTAAAGTGGTAATACCTGGCGTAGAGGCCTGCTGCACAGGGTCAATAACGCTAGAGGTAGTCTTTGGCTCACTGGATAACTTCCGAAGCGAAGATCTCATCTTCGACATCGTCCCCTTTTGTAGTGGTTATCATGCACTGCTCGGACGAACCTCTTTCATCTGCTTCAATGCACTCCTGCATTATGCGTATCTAAAGCTCAAGATGCCTGGACCACGCGGTGTTATAACAGTCAATGGAAACATGGAGCGCTCCCTCTATACTGAGGAACATACCGCGACCCTCGCAGCCGAGGTGCAGGGTGGCCGTATCAAGCCGAATACTTCATCGGCCATCAAGCCCCCGGACACTGTCAAAAGAGTCCGGTCTACCCTACAGAATGACAATCCGACTTCTGTTAATACCCCCACTTAATCGCGGCATACGTACCGTGTGTACATAATTACGCATTAAAAATACCATGGGAAAGGATGGAGGCACACTAAGGAGAAAGTCCACAATACGGCTCGACCCTATTCATACCTTCATGTTCTTCCCTTTTTCCTTTTCTACTTTTTTATTTTTCAGGTTGTTCAAAACCCAAATCACTTTTTGATGATACCAAGGGCCCCTTTCCTGACCCCTTATGTATAATCGATCATTGTTCCTCTTAAAGGAGCCTACACCAAGGTGAAAAGCGGCGCAGACGTGCGGCAGGGTGCCCAATGGATCTTCAAGACCACCCTTTCTTTTTAAGGACCTGTATACAACTTCCCCTTGTTCTCAAATTCTGGGCATGTAAAATAGCCTTAATTATTATGGCATTCTCTGTAAGAGCACGTTTGACGTATCAATCGGATTATAGCGGAAAAAGTTTTGTCCAACCTTATTCAGTATTGGTTTATTTCATAATATGTATTCTGTCTAAACGAAGATTGACATACACACCTCGACATAAAATTGCTACGGGCTCTATCCGGCCACATCCATTTTTCAAAAAACAACAAGTCTGAACACTTTTACAGTACATTTCGGCGTCCCGAACATCGCATTATATGCATCGGCTCCGAATCATGTCTTTGGTCAACAGTTGGGTTGCCCGGCTCTTGTGGTTACCACCTTACGTTCCGTTTGTTTGGCTAAGGTAGTAAAGGGAGAACTAATGCAATTGTGTTTCTGGCTAGTTCAGTCAAACACCTTAATAGAGAAAGCCAAAAACTGATTGTCATGATATGGCAAGAACTGGTCAGCGGTTCGGTGACTTACTAAATCTTTTGCGATTTTTTTCGTTTTACATGAAGGACTGACAATCACCCGGTCACGCGCCTAAAGCATCCAAGTTCAGAAGGCCACACGTGCACCGGAGGCTAGCTCATAGTTCCTTTGTCAAACCCCTATGGCTAAGTGAGAGTGATAAAGCCGCATAGTCTGATTGCCTAGTTCGCCACACGATCACCTCCTTTACGGACCAAGACATTGGGTCAAGAGTGGTCAAGTACTATTCCAAACACCCCCGTAGTATCTGCGTGGGGGCCGAAGTCGAAAACTGGCAAACTTTTAGATATAAAAACGGCCAGACAGGAGGAAAATTATTTGAGATAAACAAACAAGTATATTACACAAGCCTTGTTTCATAACACAAAAGTCTGGGTAGCACGGATACATTCATTCAAAAATAATATCCTTCGAGCATTGACCCTCTATTAAATGAGCACCCTCCAGGACTTCTTCAAAATAGTGCTCCGGCTTGCGATAGTCCTTGCCTTCAGGTGGGCCCTCAACTGCTACGATGGCAGCCTTCATCTTTGCGTAATGCATCTTAACACGGGCAAAGACCATCCGGCACCCTCAATACATGAGGAGCGCTTCGCAGCTTCAATTCAGGGGAGAGCGTCGGCGAGCCGCTTGACTAGGCCGAAGTAGGTGTCAAGAATCGGTTCGGCCAGCCATAACCGGACTATGATGTCCTTCATGGCTAGTCCGGACATCCTATGCAGCTCCGCCAGCTGCATCATCTGTTTGTTCAATAGCGATGGACGCTCCGGCGCCAGGTACTGCGACCAGAAGAGTTTTTCCATTGTGTTCCCCTCATGGGCCCCGAAAAATTGTAGTCTCAGCGGCGCTCTTAGGAAGATCCACAAACACATTTGGAGAACTCCACAATCGAGTGAGCGGGTGTGACGCCCCGAGACCGAAGTTTTAGATGCCTTCCATTTATTTTAGTTGTTGTCGTGTGTTTTTTTGGTATGTTTTTTGCTTTATCATAATTGTTTTGCATATTTCATTCCTATTTGTTTGTTGCCATGATCATGATGAATGCCATTGCCATATTTTGTTTATTGCATCATGTTCATATTTTATTATATTGCATTGTGCAATCCTTGTTTGTTGCCATGGCGGCCTCACTTGCTTTGTTCTATGCTTCATGATGTGATGTGCCTCTTGTCATTTTATTGCATTTGTCATTGTTGTTGCAGTTGCATCATTATCATCCTTGTAGTGTGCATATTTGTTGTGTGTTTTTCATCTTTGTGAACTCCTTCTCCCATCTTCTTTGTTGCTCCATCTTGCCCTTGCATCTAAACCATCATCAAGTGCAACACCCCATGACTAGCTTCTTCCTTTCAATTCTCACACATTTATAACAAGTGGCATTTTCCGGTCCCAGTAAAATGTTCACTTATTTTCTATAAACTTACACCATTCCTACACCCTCTCTGCCAAATTTTAGATCCTTTGGAGTTGTTTTGGTTGGGTTCAAAAATGGCTCAAGTTTGAATTTAACTCAAACTTGAATTATTTTTCTTCCTCTAAAAATGTCCAAACCAGTTTTTAAATTATGTGCATAATTCCAGGAGCATGAGGATATTTTATCCTCTCCCGCATGCTTTCCCTAGAACCTCTTTATTTTCTTTTCTTATATCTGTTTATATAAGGAACAGAGAAAAGAAAAGAACTCTTACCTGGGCCGGCCTCCCAAGTGCAGCAGCAGCTCCAGCCGCCGGCCAGGCGAGGACCCATAAGCAGAGCCGCAACCCACCTCTCTCCCCCTGGTAATTCCTGCTTGCCATGGTGGTTCCCCGCGCTGACCCCAACTGCAGCGACCGTTCTGCCTTCTTTTTCTTCCTCCTCTCGCCACCTGCCCCTCATAGTAAAACTATGGGAGAGCAGGGCACATGGCCACCGTGGCCGCGCGCTCGCGCCATCCACACCTTCCAGCCCTCCTATAAAGCAGCCCCGTGATCCCCTAGGGTTTGCTCTTCCCATTCCTCCCTTCATCCGAGCCGCCGCCACTCCAGGTACGTCGCCCATGCTTCGCCAACGCCATGGTCGGGAAGAGCCCGAGATCTTCTCCTGTGTGATCCTCCCAGGTCGTCGTCGTCTTCTTCCTCGAGGGTCACCACATGCTTCACCGCCATCTTCCCCGGGCATGCAAGCGACGAAGCCTAGGAGCGCCTCCCCGTCAAGGTCTTCATCCCCTTCTTCGTCTTCGTGCTGCACCCGTACACCTCCGACATTCAACGCCTCGCCTCACCCTCTCCGGCGTATCCCCGCAACTCTTCGTGCCCCGGATCACCAACTCCAGCGCCCCATCCTCAACGGCTTCTTCCCCTGTTTCCCTTGTGTAATGCCCCAAGACCGATGCGCCAGGTGTCTCCCAGTTATTCTCTGTCATTGCCATGGCATGTGCTTTCGTGTTGCATTTTGCCATGTCATCATGTGCATTGGATCTTCATGTTTTCAAAACTTGCATCCGGTCACTTTCTCCGTTGTCCATTTCAGAAACCGACTCTTTCACATGCACCCGCCACACCTTCCCAACCTTGTTTTGTGAGCGGGAGAAAAACGTTCTCGGAATGGGCTGAGATTTGTCGAGTGGCCTTGGTATACCACCGGTAGACCGCCTGTCAAATTCCGTTCCATTTGGAGGTCATTTGATGCCCCAACGGTTAACTGCATTAAACAAAACCCCCTTCTCTTTGCAGCCCAGTACCCCTTCATAACAGCCCACTAGCCCATCTCAAGCCCCTCCATGCTCTCCATCGTTGGATCACGATCATGTGGTCGAAAACTGCACCTCATTTGGACTCTCCTAGCTCCCTCTACCTATATAAACACCCCCTTCTGAAATTTCGGGCGAAACCCTAGCCTTCTTCATCCTCGGGCCGCTAGACACGTCCGCGCCACACCGGACATGTCCAGTCTCCACGTCGCCCGACCAATCCGGTGATGCCATGTTAGCAGCACTGCCGTCCTCGTCCAACCGCCACATGCCATGTCACCCTCTCCACCTCCCCACTCCACGCGGCCCGCTGAAGCCAGACCACAGCCCGCCCAGGGCCGATTTGGGCCCAAAGCGCCCGCACCACGCCGCCGCCTCCTCACCATGGCCTTCAGCCGGCCGTCGCTGGAGCGTGATGTGCCGTCCACCGGAGACCATCACCAGCACCTTCCCCGCGCCGCGAGCCCTGCTCACCTGCTCGGCCTCGCACCCGAGCACCGCCTCCACCGCCTTGCCTCACTTCGCCGCACCGCCACCCTCCGGCCGGCGAGATTTGCCCCACCGCCGCCTGCTAGATCCATGCCGGAGGCGCCGTGGAGGCTCACGCCTCCGCCCCGAGTGCCTCCCTGCATCGCCCCACGCCGGAGACCGGCCGGATCCGGTGACTCACGGCCGGATCCACCAGTTCTCTCCATCCCTGCGTCGCCGGAGGTCCTCTACGCCGGCGCCTCGCCCTCCGTCGCCATGACCGCGGGACTCCTCTGCTCCAGCCAGTTGCATGTCGTTGTCCGTCGATCCAAACAGGATATCCCCGTTCATTGCACCGCCCCGTCCCGCTCGGTGCCGTCCCTCTACATCCCTCTGTCCTGGATTCATGAGATCCCCCAATCCAAATGCCCCCGCTGCACCTCACCCTCCCGGACCCACCTCGTCCCGCGTTGGCTTTTCGCGAGGGTAAAATTCCCCTAAGTCCTCAGCATATCCATGTCATGTGCTCATGTTTGACATAGCTTAACTTTGTGCATGTTGCTCTGATATACGTGTATGATATGTCAAATTATTCATCTCAGAGTGCTCTCCAGGACAGTGCCATTTGCATGCATGTTAGGATGCATTATGCCATGTTAATCTCTGTTGCAAGAGTGCTATATGTTGTTAACTGCTCAAACTTGTTATAACTTGTTGTTTTGTATTTTTCATTGCATTTTGTGTGTGCATCTTTTGTGCATCATGTCTACATGTTTTAGGAGCATTTTCATGCCATCTTTAAAGTGGTGCAATCCATGTGTTTTTATGTGCCTTGTGGTTAGTAGCACAAGCTTGTGAAATGTGCTACTTGATGTTGCTGATTTCTGAGACTTGGTGAATTTTGCTAAGTCTGTAACTGTAACATTGTGATGTCATCTTAGTTTGAAGCTACCATGAATTCCATGCATAATCTTGACATGTTTTGATATCCTTGTTGTGCTCTATCATGCCATGCCTTTTGATGCCTCATACATGTCCTGTAGAATATGTTTTCATTGCCATGAACATGCATAAATGATGTTCTAGTTTTCTGTTAACTCCATGATGCCATGTTGTGAGCTTGTTATTCTTTGATCTATGGCTCTTTTGGAGTTTCTCCAATTACATGATTTGAAGTATGCTATGAGTACTCCGTCCACATGCCAAGTTTGATAATTTTAGACTCCATTTGACCTATGTGCCAAGCTTTCGAACATGCTATGTTGTTGTTGTTGTTCTACACTTGTAGAAATTGTTACAACATGCAATCTTGTCTTGATGGTTCCCACTAGTCAATGAGCCATATGTATATGATTCCTTGATGTTATTTGATCTTTGTTATGTGTACTTTGATGCCATGCCCTTGGTTGCCATATAACTTCCTGTAGCTTGTCTCTTGCTTGCTCTCAAGTTGCCCTCATGCCATCCTATTAACAACATGTTCTATTTTGCAAAGCATCTTAGTAATTGCTCCTTGCTTCATATGAACATGTGCCCATGGACTAAATTTAAGTATATCATGTCTACTACATGTACATGCCTTTTGCATGTTTATTTAGGTTGCTATGCTTGCTGTTATGTGCCTCCAAAGTCACCATCATAATGTTATGTTTGCATTCCCAGATTTGTTCCAAAGTCTGAGAATCATCTTATACCTTCTTGCATCTTGTCTTATTGATTGCCATTGATCTATGGGTCATATGGAGATGCTTAGTAATCATGTGTTTCCATGTTTATCCTGTACTTTAATGCGATGCTTTTGTTTGCCATGTTCTTGCAATATATCATCTTTGTTTCATGTCTCCAACATGTCAACATGTTATTTCTGCTCACATGTGTGCCCTGTTTTTCACTAAGTCATAATCTGTGTTATTAAGTTGCTTTTTGCATTGATCATCTAGGATTAATCTTGATGCCTATGAACCTGAACCTTAAAGATGTTTCGAAGCATGTTGTCTGTACTTCAAGTGCATGCCAAGTTTGTGTCCATATGATTCCTGTAGCATGTTGCTTCCTTGATTACAAAGTGCTTACTTGCTGTTTTGGGCAGATCATGCTTGAATCTTGTTTTGAGTGTATGTGTTGAACTGTTGCTCTGTTTTGAGCATGCTCTATATGAAATTGCTTAGTTTTTCATGTAGTTTCATATTAACTTGTTGCATCCTTGTTTTGGAGTGTTTATGATTGTGTTTGTGTGCATTTTGCATCAATGCCATGTTTAACTGTTTTGCTCATATCTTCTAGGTCGTAACTCCGAATTAAACGTACTTTATATGTAACTTGACTAGAAAACCGTGTAGATCATCTTGGTGCATTTCAACTTGATGTTTAACAATTCCAACATTGTCTTCTAATCAGATCTTGACCAATACCGAAATTTCCATATGAGGACTTACCGTAATTGTTATATGTTGTTTCCGGCCTCATTTAAACTTGATTTGATGTGTTGCTCTTGTATGCATCCTCTCTTGCCATGAGTAGCATCATGTAGCCTTGTCATGCATCATACTTGGTTGAGCATCATGTCATGTTTATGTGTTGTGTGTTTACCATGTTGTTTGCTTCTTTCCGGTTGTGCTGCTTCTCGTTAGTTCCTATTTCATCGCGATTGTGAGGATTCGTTTGTCTACGCTTTGTTCGTCTACGTGGCTTCATCTTCTTCATGGACTCGTTCTTCTTCACAGCGGGATTTCAGGCAAGATGACCGTCACCTTGGATCTCACTATTATCTTTGCTATGCTAGTTATCTTGATGCTATCGCTATGTCGCGCTACCTATCACTTGTTTATCAAGCCTCCCAAATTGCCGTGATAGCCTCTAACCTTTTCACCCTTCCTAGCAAACCATTGTTTGGCTATGTTACCGCTTTGCTCAGCCCCTCTTATAGCGTTGCTAGTTGCAGGTGCAGTTGGAGGTTGCTCCATGTTGGGACATGGACATCATGGGATATCACAATATCTCTTATTTAATTAATGCATCTATATACTTGGTAAAGGGTGGAAGGCTCGGCCTTATGCCTGTTGTTTTGTTCCACTCTTTCCACCCTAGTTTTCGTCATACCGGTGATATGTTCCTTCATTTTGTGTCCCTAACATGGTGAGGGTTTATGGGCCCCTCTTGACAGTTCGCTTTGAATAAAACTCTTCCAGCAAGGCCCAACATTGGTTTTAACATTTGCCATAATAATACTTGAACCTAATAATTAATTGGCATAGGGCGTCATGAGCCGGAGGATTTTCTACATACAGGGGGTAGTGCTGATGGTGTTGGTCCCAAACTAGAGAACCGTGCGAGAACGCACCTTGGCAACTTGGGGTATCTGGATCTTGTATGCTTCGCTCATCCATCATGCCCTGAGACTAGATACGCGCGGCTACTATCAGGGTGTCGACATGTCGGGAGGTCTTGCTGGACTAGTCTTACCATTGTCAAAATGTCTTATGCACCGGGATTCCGAGTCTGATCAGAGGGTCCCGCGATGGAGGATTGTCTCCGCGGATCGTGAGCTTGTCATGGGCTAAGTTGGGAGACCCCTGCAGGGTTTAAACTTTCGAGGCTCGTGCCCGTGGTTATGTGGCAGATGGGAATTTTTTAATATTTGGTTGTAGATGACTTGAAGTAAACTCAATTAAAATACACTAACCGTGTGCGTAACCGTGATTGTCTCTTTTTGGGGAAGTTCGAGAGGAGGACACAGTTGGGTTATGTTTGAATGTAAGTAGTTCAGGATCACTTATTGATCATCACTAGTTGGCGACCGTTTGTGTAGTTTCTCATCTTATTCTTGTACTCGTAAGTTAGCCACCATAAATTGCTTAGCCGCTGCTGCAATCTCACCAGTTATCCTTTCCATACCCCTATAAGCTTTGCTAGTCTTGATACCCATGGTAATGGGATTGCTGAGTTCTCGTGGCTCATAGATTACTACACCAAAAGTTGCAGGTACAGGTAACGCGATTTTCATTGATGCGAGATCGATGTTTTGCGTGTGTTGGAGTTCTTCTTCTTCGTAGATCTTGGGTTAGGTTCCCGGTCGGCAGCCTAGGCTAGCAGGGTGGATGTCGTTTGATGTTTCTGTTTATGTTTCATTCATAGTCAGATGTCGTTCTATGTATGATGTATTGATGTATTCTCGTTGCATTGTTTGCCTTTTGTATGCAACCCAACTATTATGTAATGGTACGATGTAATTATATCCACCTTGCAAAAAGCATCTTCGATTTGCACTTCTATCCTTGGTGGGACCTTCGAGTTCCTTTAGGATAGAGTTGCTTATTGGGCGTGACAAGTTGGTATCAGAGCCTCGGCCGACCATAGGAGCCCCCTTGTTTGATCGTATAGTTTGGTCGTTGTCGAGTTTAGAAGAAAATATTTTCAGAGTCTAGTAATATCGGAGAGTTGGAATTCTTTTACTCCTTAGTCCCTTTGTCGCTCTTGTGAGAAAACTTGACGTAGGTGTTTCGAATGACTCCTCTTCCCCTTCAAATTTTTTTAGGATCACACAGTTAGTCTTCGTTCGTTGCGATGTTAGCTCTTTTCATCTGGTACTTTTCTCGTCAAGTTGATTCAATCCACTTCATATTCTGCGAGGTCGATCCTCAGTTCTTTCTCAATGATGTTGTTTTCTCCGTCCCAAGTTGTTTTCCTTTCCCATCCACCCACCCTTTTTCTTCTCAAAGCCGGAGTCCGTAATCGAGTATCCATCCTACTCGTGCGAAGGCTTTGCATTCTTTCCTCAATTATTTCAACCGGTGTTTTTCTCTTCAGGTTATTCGTCAGTTCCCCGTTGCAAGTTGCCTTTGTTTTACCCACCCTCCCACCTCTTTTCTTCCCGAAATTCGAGCCACTATTTGAGCATCAAATTCATCCGTGTGGAGCCTCTTCTTTCGTTCCTCAATTGTCTCTATCGGTGAATTCTCGTTTAGTTAATCATTGTTCGTGTGGTTTTCTCTTCGGTGAATCCAATTCAAGTTTTTTTCATTGTTGATCATATTCTTTTCCTCGACTCAAGTGCTTCATTTGCTCATTCGCGTCACGCCAGTTTATCCTTCCAGATTGATGAAGACATCTCAGAAGATTCATGTTTGCATTCAATTATTTGTTGGGTGTCACCTCATTCAAGTCTTTCAAATGTTCCGATGCGTCATATCCCTCAACCAATTCTTTCCAACAATGCTTCTTTTAGTGGGCGCTAACCCACAAGTATTTAACCAGGAACTTACCCGACTCTTCTAATTTTCCCGGAGTTATTCTCAAATTATTTCTGAAGTATGATGTAAGAATGAATTCATCAGCCAGATGCTTTTCCAAGATCAATTTCAAATTATTTTCATTGTTGCCTCAACCGCTTTGCTTTTCATTCTCCCGGAGTGCCTCAACAATTTTGGTGGTGTTCCTCGTCGTCGTTCTCAACATGTGAAGACCGAAGAAGAGTTTTCCTCTAAATCTTGTCCGTTCTCCCGAAGATTCGTGGCTCTAGCTTCATGCCATCCACTCTAATTGTTTCCAATCATGCGATTCTTTCCTTACCCATCCAGAGTATTTAAGGAGTTGTTTTTCGTTTCGATTATCTGGAGGCCTCCATTTCAAAATATTTGATCGTTCCAAGTTTTCAACTTCATTCGTTCCCATATTTGTACCGGTGCTTCACTCAAGCATTTCTTAATCAGTTCGCGATCTCTTCGTTCTCTCGCATCTTGATTCAACCAAGTATGTGCGTTCGTTTTCTAATTCTTTCCGGCAATTCATTCTCTTCTCTTTGTTCGTTTTCATTGCCACGATAGTTCATTTGGGAATTTCATTTACATTCTTATCATATCAATTCATTCGTTATTTCCAGTCGTACTGGTGGTTCAGGAAGACCTTCCCTATTTTTGCGCTATATCTCCCCTTAATCTTTTCCAATGTGAATAAGTTATATGCAATCCATTGCTTATTATCAATTTATTTTATGAAGGATAAGCATAACGTAATTCTTATTCTCGTTTCATCGTGGTCAAGTAATTCCTTCCTTCAGAGATTGTCCATGATGAATAATCTCTCGGTTCTAAGTTATTCATCTTTTCTTTTCCAGAGTTCCAAGTTTTTTCTAGCTTCTCTCGTCGCGAAGCTCCATCTAAATCATCGCAAGGCTTTAATCTTATTCTTTCATCCCTCAATTCTATCTCATCATCCTTTTGTTACCGGAGTCCTTCATGGAGGCTCTACATGATGGTTCATCAAGGATTTAATTCATTCTCGAAGTTTTCTTCAAGATACTTGTTGGAGGAGGTCAAGTATTCTTCATCTTGTATTCCAAAGTGTAGTTCTTTCTATTTTATCTTTTGAGGTGATGTTATGTTATTCTTGATAATTTCCCTTCGTGTTTCATGATTCACATGTTGTCAAGAATGAGGTATTTTAGATCCATCAATCTCTTCGTTGGAGTTATCTGGGTAAAGGTTTCACCTAAAGCCTTCCCTAAGGAATGTTGCTATTGTGGTGCTTATCAATGATCCAATTTTCTCTTTCTCATCTTGGTGAATAAGTTGTCACCTCTTCGTTGCTCTCAAGCAATCAATTATTTTTCGTTAGTGGCAGAATTTCACCTCAAGTTTTGAGATTTTTACCATAAGCCCACAACAAGCTTATTCTTTTGTTGTCGATTTTTCAACTACTCTGTTCAAGCCTTTCTCCGAAGGATGCTCTTTCTAATTCATTTGAGGTAGAATATGTTGTTTTCTTCTTGGTTCTTTCTTCCATCCATCTAGCTTCTATTATTTCTTCCAGAGGCATAGTGTTGTTGCTCTTGTCAAGTATCATTTCATCTTGTCAAGTTCATGCTCTATTCCTTGTTACACTTTTCTACCGGAGTCCTCTCAATTTTGTTCAACTCTGTTGTGTTCTTTCTTTAAAGTTTTCAATCTCTCAAGGTTCATTGGTTTCACTCCTTTGTCAAAGAAGCAACTTAGTTTTACCTTTTCTTTCTTCCATTTCTCCCCGGTGCCATCCTTAGATCTCGGGTCGAGATCTCTTGTAAGTGGAGGAGAGTTGTGACGCCACGAGACCGAAGCTTCAAATGCATTCCATTTATTTGAGTTCTTGACATGTGTTTTTTGGTATGTTTGTTGCTTTATCATAATTGTTTTGCATATTTCATTCCTATTTGTTTGTTGCCACGATCATGATGAATGCCATTGCCATATTTTGTTTATTTCATCATGTTCATCTTTTATTATATTGCATTGTGCCGTCCTTGTTTATTGCCATGGCCTCCTCACTTGCTTTGTTATATGCTTCATGATGTGATGTGCCTCTTGTCATTTTATTGCATTTGTCATTGTTGTTGCATTTGCATCCTGATCATCATTGTAGTGTGCACATTTGTTGTCTGTTTGTCATCTTTGTGAACTCCTTCTCCCATCTTATTTGCTGTTCCATCTTGCCCTTCCATCTAAACCATCATTAAGTGCAACACCCCATGACTAGTTTCTTCCTTTCAATTCTCACACATTTATTGCAAGTGGCATTTTCCTGTCCCAGTAAAATGTTCACTTATTTTCTGTAAATCATACACCATTCCTACACCCTCTCTGCCAAATTTCATATCCTTTGGAGTTGTTTTGGATGGGTTCAAAAATGGATCAAGTTTGAATTTAACTCAAACTTGCATTATTTTTCTTCCTCTAAAAACGCCCAAAGCACTTTTTATATTATGTGTATAATTCCAGGAGCATGAGGATATTTTATCCTCTCCCACATGATTTCCCTAGAATCTCTTTCTTTTCTTTTCTTATATCCATTTATATAAGGAACAGGGAAAAGAAAAGAACTCTTACGTGGGCCGGCCTCCCAAGTGCAGCAGCAGCTCCAGCCGCCGGCCAGCCGAGGGCCCATAAGTAGAGCCGCAGCCAACCTCTCTCCCCCTGGTAATTCCTACTTGCCACGCTGGTTCCCCGCGTCGACCCCACCTGCAGCGACCGTTCCGCCTTCTTTTTCTTCCTCCTCTCACCACCTCCCCCTCACAGTAAACACTACAAAAAAAGACACATCCGTGACATTTTGGGCCGAACGAAATTTTTTCTGTCATACTTATGACACTTCTATGATGATAATTGTGACAAAACCCGGTATCATCATAGATGTGGTGGCGTCCTACTTCTATGACAAAAAATCATGATAGAAAATGGGCTTTCCGTCCTGAGTGGGCCGGAGACGTAGCTGCATGACATTCTTTGGTTCGTCCATGACGGAAAAAACCATGGTAGAAGCGAGGGTGAGGAAAATATCGGGGGAGTTCCTGGTTACGGTGGGTGGTCGGGGGCCGAGCGATGCGCAATTCTCTCGTACATATGCACGTGTGTGCGAGGCATTGCACTCTAACTGAACCCGAGCAAGGCGTTGGGCTCTAACTGAACCTGAGCGATTGCATAGCAGGCTACGCGTTACTGAACCCAAGCGATCGATCGATGGCTATTAACTGAACCCGATCGAGCGATTCCTTCACTACTGCTGCTAATTGAAGCCGATCGATGCTGCCTTTGGATGAACAGTGAGCGTTGTTGGGGGGTTTGGATGAACAGTTCCCGGTGGGAGTTGGATGAATAGGAACCCGTGGTAGTAGAGGCTGTTGCCGCTGGATGAACAGTACCCCGATCGATCGAGCCGGTGGATGAACAGGACCCCGCAGATGGCTGGATGAACAGGACCCCATGAAGGGCTGGATGAACAGGACACCGTGGAGGGCTGATTGAACAGTGGCCGGTGTAGGGCTGGATGAACAGTAGCCCTTGGAGGGGTGGTTGAACAGGCCCCCGTGGAGAGGGCTGGTTGAACAGTAGCCGGTGGAGGCTGGATGAATAGGAGCCCGTGGATGAACAGTCGCAGGTGGAGGCTGGAGGAGGTCGACGGTGGATGAACAGTAGCCCGTGGAGGCTGGAGGAGGTCGATGGTGGAGATGAACAGTATCTCGTGGAGTCCCGTTTTGCGGTACGCCACACCCCTCCCGATGAACAGGACCCACGTTTCGACCATAGCGCTCCAACACAAGTCCGTTTCCTCTATTTTGCGGTACGCCACACCCCTCCCGATCAATAGGACCCCATTTTGACCGTAGGAGGTCTGTTTCCTCCGTTTTGTGGTACACCAGACCCCTCCCGATGAACAGGATCCCGTTTCCACCATGGCTGGTCGAACACAAGTCCGTTTCCTCCATTCTGTGATACGCCAGCCTCATTTCCATCGGCTGTTCCATCCAAGCCGATTGGCTCCCGATGAACAGCACACGTTCCGTTGCCTCCCGATGAACACACACATTCCGTTGCCTCCCCATGAACACGACGACGACGTAGTTTCTTCGTTCCGTATTTCTGGTCATACGTATGCGCGAGTAGGCGTTCGAGACCCCGCCCATATGTACGTATGTGGCTGTATTTACTTTCTTGCACCCTAGCTGTTGCACGTATGTGTACATGCTACGTGCGCGCCTCTACTACCACACATGCGCCTCCACTACCACACGTGCGTGCCTCTACATCGACCAGTATGTACGTACATTTTCGCGACCAGAATGACAATGCTACATACGCTTCGACTGGGTGGGTCCCGATTGTCAGCCACTTCCTTGCGTGCAAAGATGTAGCTGGTGGGTCCCAGCAGTCAGGGGGGCGAATCATTTTTTTGCTCGTAATATGGACGCACTTCCTTGCGTGTGAAGATGTAGCTGGTGGGTCCCAACGGTCAGTGGGGAAATGTTTGTTCGCAAAATACGGTGGCCCGTCCGGTGGGTCCCTGCTGTCAGGTGGAGGAATCATTATTTTTCGAGAAATAAGGAGGCACTTCTTTGCTACGGCCGTGCACCCAGTTGTCAGCCTCTCCACGTACAGTGCTCTTCCCATGGAAGTCGTTCCTTGACCACGTTGACCACGCCACGGTGAGAGCACCAGGGCGGTGGATGATGGTGAGGCCTAGGAAGGGGACGACGCGGAGCCGGGGAAGGCGTGGCAGTGGATGCCCGCACGGAGAGGAGTACGAGGGTTCACTGGTTCGACTGTGGTGTGAGGCTGTCGTCGCGCAGGGCCTGGCCAGTGGTGGGAGTAGTAGGGGGCCGTGAGGCATCCGCGGCATCACAGCCGGCCACGGGAAGCAGGAGCACGCAGCACGACCGGCGCTGGTTTGGGCGGTTGGAGCAACAAGACCAGAGGTTGAAGAAGCACTACCACAGTTGGATGGACACCGTACGGTCACTGGAGCTAGAATCGTTCATATTGACTAAGTTGACAAAGCCCTCCGTCCCCGTCAACTTAGTAGGCCCACAAGTCAGCCTCCCACTATGGTGGGTCCACTACAAAAAAAAGAAACTTTTGTGATGATACGTGTTTGTCACAGTAGGTCACATTTTCTGTCCTGCATTTACATCCATGACAATTTTATGACAGAATCAAGATAGTCATACTTGTGATGTCGTAGAAGTGCTGCATGACATCACCAAACTTATCATCACGGAAGTGACCACTTCCATGACGATAAATCGCGTGTCAGAGAAGTGCTTTCGTCAAGGGTGACCAACACGTGGCATCCACCGTAATGGCTCACCGTTAAGCTATCAGGTCCGGTTTTGGAGCCGATGACCCATTAACAGCCCGGACCAATGGTGATTTTCCACGTGTAAAATTCTCATTGGCTGGAGAAAACACGTGTCTACTCCTCGGTGTGCCAGATGTTGCCCGTCCATTAGAGGAGACATGTCTATGATACGTCGACACATGGCAGGGCCCAATAGAGGCCCATATAGGTTAAAAAGGCCGGCCCAGTCAAAGGCCCATAGTACTTACTCAGGTGTTAGTGGGCCAGCCCAATAACGGCATGTTTAATAAAGGCCCATTTACGGCCCGAAGCTAGATCTGGCCCATTAATTGTTCGCCGAATATTTGGGCCCAATTACAGCCTAGTGAATTTCGGCCTGTTAGCGGCCCGATGTAGACATGGGCCCATTTCAGGCTGGTGTGTCTTTCGGCCTGGGAATGGCCCGTGCTGCCCATGGGCCATATATGGTCCGAGTGACATCCAACCCACTAACGGCCCGTGATAAAGGTGGCAATAGTTTAGCCCACCATGACTTTGGGCTTGTTAAAGGCATGTCGTATAATTCGGCCTGTTGATGCATGTATTAAGCTTTCAGCCTCTTAAAGACCCATGATATAAGTGGGCCAACTAAGGCCCAAGATATGTTTCGGCCTAGTAACGGCCCGTCATATAACTGGGCCAAAAAAGGCCCGGTCTACATTTTAGCCTGCTGAAGGCCCATCGACGACTAGTGAAAATTGAGGCCCAACATGCATTTCGGCCTGATAAAGGCCCATGGTTTCTTCTGCGCTGTAACAGGCCAGTAGAATATTCAGCCTGTTAATGGCCCAACGCTACCTGGGCTAATCTAAGTATTGGGTCCATAGAAGGCCCAACTAAAATTTGGGCTGAATATTGGCCGGAGTAAGTTGTGGGCCTGGCGCAAAGAGTGAAGGCCCCAATGGCCATTCGGGCCCAATAAAGATGCAGTCCGGCCCAATTGTGGCCCACTAAAAACTAGGCTTGTTAGAGGGGAATGTTTCGGGCCCCAGATAGCAAATGATGGCAGTAACTACTAGGAATTAAGAACAAACCTACTCTGTACAATAAAGAAATTATGGCATAGTAACTTAGAATAAACCTACACTATACAATAAAGAATGTATGGTATATTACATCCACTGGGCATCGAAGTTCGCCACTAGTGATCATAAAGCGCAACGACGAAGCAGATTACAAAAACTGGGCACCATTGCAGCGTAACAAAATAATACTAAACCGAGACCACTTCCAAGACAGTTCAAGAAAGATTAGCCTTGCGCGGGAACTATTGCGCAAGCTGCTGAGCAAGGCTGTGAGACCGGCCTAGCATGTCGGTCATAGCTTCCGGGTGTAGTTGTTTAGCAATGAGGTTCTCATTGGTGTTCTCCGTAATCTTTCTTAGAGATAGGACTTCAAGTCAAAGTTTAGTTGCGGAATGCCTTTCTGCTAGAACTTGGGACTGAAGAAGTCGAACTAATTCAACATAATCTGGCATTGTTCATAATGCGGGGAGCTTCACCACACTACTAGATTACCATGTCAACATAACAAGCATAGATGAAGGGCAAAGACAATCATTGTATCTATTGTGGTTAATGTGCATGGCATGTTGTTCATATCATCAGCCGCATCAATAAGATAAAACAGGAGATGACAAGGTGCATACATGGGATGCTTCACCACACACTGGATTATAGATCCACAAAAACAAGCATACATATAGGGAGTATTGAGTAATGTGCATGGTATGAATAAGGAATTTGGTTTTACAAGTAAAACTTGGAACTTACGGTTCTCCCGAACAAGCATTTTGATAGAAATAGCAAACTAAACAGCAGTAAACGATAGGGAATATGAGCAAATTAAACATCAGTTGAGGATAAAGGCTTTAGAAGGACTGACTTACATTAATAGTTAACACCGGCTTTATAATGCCCTTATCCATGTCAAGGGAAGGATAACTCAAGAATTTCGGCATAGAATCTTCTTCATAAGCATTGCTTGTAATCTACATTTTGTAGAGAGTAATTATAGATATGATAATACTGGAAGGGATAGAGGATAATGAAAATAAGATGCAGATTCATGCTACATAATCAACTACCAATCCTTGGAAGTACAAGCATTACAGGACAAAATGTACTGACAAGACCAATGGGCTACACTTCTGCACTGGCATTGTCTTTGTATTCAACTTTTTGATAAGATTAAATATAGATTTGATATCTTTTAGTGAATGGTGGGCGAGGGAGATACGATGCAGAATGCTACATAATGAACCAATCCCTCTTCCCATAATACAAGAGTGTTTCGAAAACTGGTGTACTGTACAAAACATTCTTATATTATGGGGTGGAGGAAGTAGCTGTTAATGTAAGTATAGTGATAGACGACATTCAGTCCTGACATGAGGACTGTAGAGCTAAACCTCTCCAAAAGAATTGGGATGATTCTAAATTTATGTAAGAGTCCATACAGATCTTATAATGTCCACAAAATGGACGATAACGAGGCTATCATGTGCAGTGATGCTACATAATCAAACAACTATGAAAGTAAGTATGGTCATACAGGGAAAGAGGTACTCACAAGAGCAATGCAGTGTGCAGTATAGTTGTGAGATTCTGTGGTCCCTTGAGAATGAATGTTCTTCTACTAATAGTTTTCGTACAAGTGAGATGTTAAGGCAAATGCAGAAATGTAGTTCAAATTGTGATGTGATATCCTAGACAGTACCTTACACTACAGACGGGACCAATGTGTAACAAGATTATTCCTGTCACAGCCCTGTCACAGACGAGACCAATGTCTAACAAAATGTGATTATCCATGCATCATCTTAAATTCAAGGGAATTGAATTGAGGGAATTCTCAAGCTTCAAAAATCTTTTAAAAATGATTAACATTAAAATATTTCAAATGAGCCCAACAAAATGTTCCTGCTAACCCCTGAAAATATTGGTAAGAGCTATAACTCAAACCAATATTTTTGGAATCATAGAAATAATTATTCTTGGGCCTTTGAATTAAATCACTAGCTATTTGATTTGGGTTTATATTTACTATAAAATAGATATAAGCCCAATAATTTTGAAAATTTGCATGTGGCTCTGAACTAGTTTCCTAAGTCCACATAATAATTTTCAGAAGCATAAAAATTGGTTTGTTTGAAAACCAAACTTAAAACAAACTTCAAAAAAATAGAAAACAGAAACAAACAGAAAATAGAAAAGGCAGAGCACTTACCTGGGTCAACTTACCTAGCGCCCAGCCGGCCCAACACTGTGCAGCCCAGCCAGCACAGCACCTTCTTCAACCTTCTGCCAGAAGGCAAAGCAGCTGCGTGGAGAGTGCACAGCCGAGCTGCGCCAGCTCCTGCTTGCCGCCTCCTGCCTCCCCCTCGCCTCTGCCGACACCACGCGACCCCCTGGGTCTCTCACACTCCCCCTCGAGCTCTTCCCCTTCCTCTGCTCCCCCCTCCCGAGCGCAACCGAGCGAGCTCGTCGCCGCCGACGCCGTTTGCCGCGGCCACAACCATCTCCACACCCCTCTATCGTGTCCACCAGCACCGCCGTTGAGCACTGCCTCCCGAAGCCGAAGGAATCGAGCCCGGACGCCCTGCATCGCCTCCACGCCATCGTCTTCAACCTCGGGTTGACCGAGATCACCATCGCCCGTACGTCGCCATCAGGCCGCCCCCGAGCTCATCGTCTCCTTCATACGAACCACCGTGAGCCCCTGCCTCTTTCCCCTCTCTCCCGTGCTCTTTTCCTCGACATAGCCGTCGCTTCGCCGACGACCGAATCGCGCTGCCGCCTGAGCCCCTCGCCGCTGTGGCCACAGTCACCGTAGCCCCCAACTGAGAACACCCACGTGCTCACCGCACCACGCAGAGGCCATAGGTGCTACGCCCGCATCGCCACGCCCACGGCAGCTTCGAACCCGAGCTCGCCCAAGCTCCGGCCGCCGCTAAAGCTCGTCGCCGGCCACTTTCCGGCCACCCCAGCACCACCCGCCACCACCACTAGAAGCGCCAAAACGCCAGGAACCCGTAGAGCCCTTCCACGCGTTGTTTGGCCACCTGTAGCTCAAACCCGAGTCACGCCGCCGTCGTTTTGGTCGCCGCCGGCTGAACTCCGGCGATGTCGATGTGGCCATCGTAGCACTAATGACCCCGCTAATCACCCCCACACTACTCACTTACATGTGGGCCCCTATGAATGTTTAGGTTAGTTTAATTCTTGTTTAGTTAGTACTAATCTTGCGGACCCCACGTGTCAGGTTTGACCTACCCAGTCAGCATTGACCGGACCCACACGTCAGCCTCTGTAGTTGATACCGTGTCACTGACCAGTGGGTCCCACTGGTCAGGTTTGACCTGGACCATGCCCCGTTGACCTGCTGACATCATGATGATGTCAGGCTGACGCAGTAATCCTTTTCTGGAATTTAAATAAATCTTAAATGATTTATTTATTTCAGAAAAAATCCAAAACTTCTAAAAATCATAGAAATTCAACCGTAGCTCAGAATGAAATAAATTATATATGAAAAATGATCAGAAAAATATGAAGAATCTGTTTAAGCCATGATCATGCATGTTTGAACAAGTTAACCTCACTGAATAGGACAAATTATTATTAGGGCAATATATGAAATAACATTTGGAATTGGAATTTGATCTTGTTTGAGTTCCACTTCAATTAAATTGGCTAGATATTGCATTAGGTCAATTTAGTACCTTAATATGTCATATCATTCATTCGCTTGTGCATTGCATTAATTGAATGTTGTTTATGTTCCCTTGCCGGTAATTGTCCCCTCTCAGTAGACGTGTTTCAGCGATATGATCGACGACACCGATGAAGAGTTATACTATCTTCAGAAGTGCCAGGCAAGCAAAACCCCCTTTTTCATTCCGATACAATCCCACTCTCTCGCTCCTGCTCTCTTTTACTGCATTAGGACAACAACGATTCAACTATTACATGCTGCGGTAGTTGAACCCCTTTCCTTTGCATGACTAGTGAGCTCTTCCCCATCCTCTGCTCCCCCCTCCCGATCGCAACCGAGTGAGCTCATCGCCACCGATGCCGTTTGCCGCGGCCACAGCCATCTCCTCACCCCTCTGTCGTGTCCACCAGCACCGCCGTTGAGCTTCTAAGCCTTCTTCATTTGTAGTTGTCTGTACTCAGACAAGTTAAGCTTCCGCATGTGCTTGTGGCTTGTATGCTCTGTATGTTGGGTCATGAGACCCATGTTTGTAATATCTCGCTCCTCGGAGCCTAATGAATAAATACTCTGAGTCATAGAGTCTTGTTGTGATGCCATGTTGTATTGCACATATTGAGCATATTATGTGTATGATTGAAATGCTTGGTATATGTGGGATCCGACAACCTAGTTGTTTATCCTTGGTAGCCTCTCTTATGGGGAAATGTAGTCTTGTGCTTCCATGAGCCATAGTAGTCCGCTACAGCCCGGTTCACCAGAGTCCTGCTAGCCTAGCACTACTGCTCCGGAACACTTGACTGGCCGACATGTGATTCACTTCGTTCCTGTGTCTGTCCCTTCGGGGAAATGTCACGCGGTGACATCCGGAGTCCTGCCTAGCCTGCTACAGCCCGGGTTCCCGGAGTCCTGTTAGCCCAGTGCTACAGCCCGGATTCACACGCTACTGACCGACATGCTCGATGTTGATTCATGTATGCCTGTCCCCGTAAGTTAGTGCCACTTTGGGTTCACGACTAGTCATGTCGGCCCGGGTTCTCTGCCATATGGATGCTAGCGACACTATCATATACGTGAGCCAAAAGGCACAAACGGTCCCTGGCCATGGTAAGGCGACACCCGTGGGAATACCGTCCATGAGGCCGCAAAGTGATATGAGGTGTTACCGGCTAGATCGATGTGACTTGGAATCAGGGTCCTGACAGCTTTGGTATCAAAGCCTGACTGCCTATAGGATTACCAAGCCAAGCTGGTCGAAGTTGAGTCTAGAAATGCTTTAGTTATATAAGGGAATTGATTGTGGAAGGGAATGTAAGGCTCTTTTTACTCCTTATCCTCATGACCTTCTGATATGAGTCATCTTATCTTTTCTACGGGGTTAAGAACTAGGCTTTTCTTCTATCTCTCAGGATGACGTGTTACTAAACCGTAGTTGCCTAGGAATGTTGGATTTAAGCCTCAGTTTAGTTTCTACTACTTCCATATGTTCATAGCTGGCCTCAGAACCTTGAGTTTGTGATGTTGAGTGGCTATGCCACCATTTTTGCAGGATGTCTCAAATCTTTTTGAGCATTTACAGCTGTTATGCTGTCCGACTCATCCCAGGTTTCTAGATAGTCTAATGCACTTGCAAATCTTTCCTCCATGTTCCGTTGTATTTTGGGCCAGATTAAGCACACTAATCGGTGTGTTGAGGTACTCCGTTGCCTTGACGTGTATGTTGGAGTTAGTATTATGACCCTAGGTGTCCTCGAGAATTTAGCAATGCTTCCGTATCCCCAGTGTGATGATTCTAGCCATCATTCCTGAAAGCATCCCGTGATGCCATTTAGTTAGTAGGCATTCTATTTCCTGGGTTTTTGAGCCCAAGTTTCACTCTACTTACCTTTTGTTGATAGTGTTGCTAGTTCCTTTAGGATATTAGTAACCTTTGCGATAGTCCTCGAGGTCCGTGGTATATCATTCTTCGAAATACCATGAACCATTCATGGCAGAAGTTCCTCGTTGAACCGAAAGATCACAACCAGAGTGCTCTTGATGAGGTCTCAATTCTATGTTGTGACTCTGCCAGTTCTACCTTTCTGCATGGGTTATCCGGAAGAAATATGTTGAGCTTTGTTCAACATACTAATTTGTGCATCCACAACTCAGAAAGATATATGTTCCTTGAGTTGATCCTCCTCAGCTGTATTCCGACCCTAGTCTATCACTTGATAGTCAGGAATAGTTGTGCATTCGTGTTCATCGATGCCTATTATTCTTGTGGTCCGTCAAGCCATTCTATTCTGGAATGACTAGGAGAAAGAAACTCCAGCACCTCATCCATTTCTTGGATTGGTCAAAGTAGTGGTATTTCGCAGATTAAATGCCAATCCAGCTTTTGTTTTGCTCTACCTCGGAGTATTACCCCCTTCATGTCAGGATTGCCATGAGAATTGCATCGCCTCTTATGAACTCTTGACGCAGTGATACTTCTCTCCATCATTATTCATTCCTCGGTCCCGTGTTGTTGTAACCGGAATGCCGACAAGTGAACCATGATGTGTGAAATCAATACTCCTAGCAACTATGTTGCTTGGTAGTTATGGACATTATTATCATTGTTAGCGTGTTGGTTATCGAATCACTATTCTAGGATTGATCGTGTTACCTTGTCCTTATTTCTGGTGCACTATTCGATCTTGGAGTTAGGATTGAATTCCTTGCTTATTTGATCATATCGTCTTGCCCTGAAAATCAAGATTGTTCTCGAGCTTAGTGACATATCAGTGGTTCGTGATTTTCCGCATAGCTTCTCGGAGGTATCACCAGGCTGCCACCTGATCGCTATGTTGAGTTCGTGATCAAGTTGGTTTCTTGTAGCCACCCTCTTCTCTAGGAATCTGTGTTGGATACCCCTGAGCTAGTTGGTTAAGCTTAACGACAACTTGGAGAGTTGGAAGATAAAAGGTTGTCCTACTGCACTCATCCCTAAGGGATATCTAGTATCTGTGTTGAAGAAAGATAATATCTTCATCGATTGATCCACGTGATCAATTGTCAGTGCTATTGCCTGATCAATCTCTTGATTTGAGTGTGGGCTATCGTCAAATCAAATCAGAACCAACGATGTTCGTAATGTTGTCTTACTCTTGGTTGATCCCTCGAGCATACACCATTACATCTTTTGTTCTGACCAATGCTATCACCGTGTTCACATGACGGTGGAAGTCCAGTGATATGGAGATTCCGATGAGTTGCTGTTGAGCCCATCAGCAACATTTTGTCTTCCCCATGATTCATGTTGAACATTACACTAGTGTTGGAAACTTTATACGCATTGCCCTCATGTCCTGATCATGAAGCATATGTCCGGTTAAAAGATGTGACTTCCTTTAATTCATGTGCATCTGATGTAAGTTGCCGCCGTGAATTCAAGAAAGTTTGTTTTTGCTTCCGCTGGAATCATCCCAAGTCAGTCATGCGTGTGCGAAGTATTCTATGGTCTGATATACTGATCATCTACATTCTATACGTATCCCTAGCACACCAAGCCACTGATTGATTTGTTCAAGGAGAAGAAGTTTCTTCTTCAGAGCTAGACTTACGCAAGGACTTCGATATCCTCATTGATGGTTCCCCCTGAACTCGGTAGTGTTTCATTGTAAGACTACCAGGTGACCATGCTTGTCTAGGACAGCGTGTTCACATGCTTGTAGCAGAACCGGCTCATGTTTTGGAGCTTACTACCATAGTTCATTCCCCCGAGAGACTCGCAACGTCATCTCGTCAATTTGTGTTGCAAACTTTCATTTTTCTTTCTAGACTTGATGAGTCCGGAATATCCTGACACCAACTAGATCTGAATCTCAGGTAGATATGATGGTTGGAACACACTCCAAGAACTATAATATTGGTCTCCCTGTAACCGGTAAAGTGGATGTCGTGGCCAACACACCCAGATGGAAGACCTATTATTGTAGTATCTTGATTGAGGAAGTTGGCCATCGCCCCATAAGGATTTCGTAGGATTTACTCCAGAAGTTGTTCCTTATGGATCTATTGTATTCCAAAGTCCGACCACTACTTGATGGCTATGTTGATGCTTTAAAGCATGACCATGGTAACCAGTACATCAAGGAGAACATTAGAAGCAGAGTGCTAAATGTCTCTCGGTCGATCATCCAGATTTCATACCCTTGGCCTCGCTAAGGTGAAATCTGAGAAAGGGTTGTCTTTCTATGCATCTGCATTGTCCATCACTATTCGTCAAGGTAGTAAGATGTGTTGCCAGGATCCTCGACTTGGATGTTGGTAGAACCTTGATGAATATGGAAATGCTCAAGCTCTTGAGAGCACGCGCAAGCAAAAATCATCCCTTGCGTTGTCTTCAACAAGGTAGTTTACATCATCCATTCTAGCCCGAGTGTGTCGCTCTCCCGAACTCCTTCAAATGATCGCTCGTAAATTGCCTTAGGCTGGTATAGAGAGCTCCAATGATCTCTGTATCAAAATTAATTCTTTTTGCCACTTAAGGGAATATTTCTGCGAGTCACCTTCCTTAAGATGTCTCGATGTGGCATCATGGCAACTCAACTCCTCGCTACATTGACAACCGTTCACCACCCTCTTAAGTGTGGAATTGTTGCCTACCAATTTGAACCTTTGTCATATATTACCTCCCATCTCTCTCGGTGTGTGTTTTGTGTCTTAGCCCAAGAGATGTTTCAACGTCTCACTCCATGAGTTGATCGTGAGTTGTTCGATCTTCGAGAAGATCGATTTCGGTAGAGAGTCTCTTTCCGTCATCATCATGTTGGATGAAGATCTCGATAACAAAGATGCCAAGATCAATTGGAGCAATGAATCACCATCTCCGAGAAGGGCAATTGGATCATGAAGATAATGTCGGCTTTGTGTCCACTCTGTCTTGTTACCTCACGTCTTGAATCTCGGGACGAGATTCTTGTTAGTGTGGGTGACTTGCCACAGCCCTAGCTTTGGCCTTTGCTTGTCATTGCATATGCATCCATGCATAATCTTAAATTCAAGGGAATTGAATTGAGGGAATTCTCAAGCCTCAGAAATCTTTTAAAAATGATCAACATTAAAATATTTCAAATGAGCCCAACAAAATGTTCCTGCTAACCCCTGAAAATATTGGCAAGAGCTATAACTCAAAGCAATATTTTTGGAATCACAGAAATAATTATTCTTTGGCCTTTGAATTAAATCACTAGCTATTTGATTTGGGTTTATATTTACTATAAAATAGATATAAGCCCAATAATTTTGAAAATTTGCATGTGGCTCGGAACTAGTTTCCTAAGTCCACATAATAATTTTCAGAAGCATAAAAATTGGTTTGTTTGAAAACCAAACTCAAAACAAACTTCAAAAAAAAAATAGAAAACAGAAACAAACAAAAAATAGAAAAGGCACAACACTTACCTGGGTCAACTTACCTGGCGCCCAGCCGGCCCAACACTGTGCAGCCCAGCCAGCGCAGCGCCTTCTTCAACCTTCTACCAGAAGGCGAGGCAGCTGCGTCGAGAGCGCACAGCCGAGCTGCGCCAGCTCCTGCTTGCCGCCTCCTGCCTCCCCCTCGCCTCTGCCGATGCCACACGACCCCCTGGGTCTCTCACACTCCCCCTCGAGCTCTTCCCCATCCTCTGCTCCCCCCCTCCCGATCGCAACCGAGTGAGCTCATCGCCGCCGATGCCGTTTGCCGCAGCCACAGCCATCTCCTCACCCCTCTGTCGTGTCCACCAGCACCGCCATTGAGCTCTACCTCCCGAAGCCCAGACGCCCTGCATCGCCTCCACACCATCGTCTTCAACCTCGAGTTGACCGAGATCGTCGTCGCCCGTACGTCGCCATCAGGCCGCCCCCGAGCTCACCGTCTCCTTCATACGAACTGCCGTGAGCCCCTGCCTCTTTCCCCTCTCTCCCGTGCTCTTTTCCTCGACATAGCCGCCGCTTCGCTGATGACCGAATCGCGCCACCGCCTGAGCCCCTCGCCGCCATGGCCACAGTCACCGTAGCCCCCAAATGAGCACACCCACGTGCTCACCGCACCACGCAGAGGCCGTAGGTGCTACGCCAGCATCGCCACGCCCATTGCAGCTTCGAACCCGAGATCGCCCGAGCTCCGGCCGTCGCTAAAGCTCATCGCCAGCCACTTTCCGGCCACCCCAGCACCACCCGCCACCACCACTAGAAGCGCCGCAACGCCAGGAACCCGTAGAGCCCTTCCGCGCGTTGTGTGGTCGCTCGTAGCTCAAACCCGAGTCGCGCCGCCGTCATTTTGGTCGCCGCCGGCCGAACTCCAGCGATGTCGATGTGGCCATCATTAGCACTAATGACCCCGCTAATCACCCCCCACACTACTCACTTACATGTGGGCCCCTATGCCTGTTTAGGTTAGTTTAATTCCTGTTTAGTTAGTACTAATCTTGCGGACCCCACGTGTCAGGTTTGACCTGCCCAGTCAGCATTGACCGGACCCACACGTCAGCCTCTGTAGTTGACACTGTGTCACTGACCTGTGGGTCCCACTGGTCAGGTTTGACCTGGACCGTGCCCCGTTGACCTGCTGACATCATGATGATGTCAGGCTGACGCAGTAATCCTTTTCTGGAATTTAAATAAATCTTAAATGATTTATTTATTTCAGAAAATATCCAAAACTTCTAAAAATCATAGAAATTCAACCGTAGCTCAGAATGAAATAAATTATATATGAAAAATGATCAGAAAAATATGAAGAATCTGTTTATGCCATGATCATGCATGTTTGAACATGTTAACCTCACTGAATAGGAAAAATTATGATTAGGGCAATTTATGAAATAACATTTGGAGTTGGAATTTGATCTTGTTTGAGTTCCACTTCAATTAAATTGGCTAGATATTGCATTAGGTCAATTCAGTACCTTAATATGTCATATCATTCATTCGCTTTGTGCATTGCATTAATTGAATGTTGTTTATGTTCCCTTGCCGGTAATTGTCCCCTCTCAGTAGACGTGTTTCAGCGACATGATCGACGACACCGATGAAGAGTTATACTATCTTCAGAAGTGCCAGGAAAGCAAAACCCCCTTGTTCATTCCGATACAATCCCACTCTCTCGCTCCTGCTCTCTTTTACTGCATTAGAACAACAACGATTCAACTGTTACATGCTGCGGTAGTTGAACCCCTTTCCTTTGCATGACCTGTCATTGCCACAGTAAATAGATGAAACCCACTAGCATGAGTAGGAGTTATTTGAGCCCTGGTGTGCCTACTCATTCATGCTTGTTTGTCATGCCTACTATTGCTTAGAGTTGAGTCAGGTCTGATTCATCGGGAATGAATTGGAATGGTGATAAACAAGTCCTACTTTGTGTGTGAGCTAAGTGTGTGAACACGATTTGGTAAAGGTAGAGGTGAGAGGCCATGTAGGAGTACATTGTGGGTTGTCTCATTGCAGCCGTCCTCAGGAACTGAGTTCTGTGTTTGTGATCCATGAATAGTTACTACCACACATTGGGTTCCGGTAACTTGACCCCTCTCGACTTATTAATCAACTTGATCTTTGTCCAGGAGTTGCAACTAGTTTCTGGTGTTTGTAGGTAGTGTTAGTAGTCTACCAAGTGGCACCCGGTACAGGTGGGCTTGGGACAGACTAGGCACAGTGGCCCGGTGTACCAAGTGGCACCCGGATGGTGGGCTTGGGAACCCTGTACACATCGTTTGGGGCCATGAACGACACCCCGGCCGGATCTCCTTGCGGATGGAACCCGAATAGGCGATAAACCTGGACTAGAGACTTGTTGGTTAGTCAGGTCGTGGCCGACACCCTCACCCGGCTTCCGCTTGAAGGTTGCCGAGGTACATGGCGTCTACAGGGCGATAAGTGGCGAGAGCGTGTGTGAAGAAGTACACCCCTGCAGGGTTATCATTATCTATTCGAATAGCCGGATTCCTCAGATATGGAAACTTGGACCCCTTGCATAGTTTATAGACAAGTGAAAGTGGATACTCTAAAATGCGCAAGATAAGTGTGAGTGCTATGGATGGCGTTCTCGTAGGGGAACGGGAGCGGATCCATAGTGGTGTATTGATATGGTGAATATGTGGACTCGTGTGCGCCACCTCAAAAGAGTTGCTTGCAGTCGTAGTTCAGGTTAGCCACTGAGTCAAAGCTGGCTTGCTGCAGTTAAACTCCACTACCCCTTTGTTGATACCGATGCATATGTAGTTAGTTCTGATGTATGTCTTGCTGGGTACATTTGTACTCATGTTTGCTTAATTTATGTTTTTGCAGAGAGACTTCAGTCTCGCTAGTAGTTCCACGTGGACTTCGACGTTTAACTTGATACCTCAGCTACGATCTTGTACCCTTGGGAGGGTCTTGTAGATAGTCAGGCTTCTGAGCCTTCTTCATTTCTAGTTGTCTGTACTCAGACAAGTTAAGCTTCCGCATGTGCTTGTGGCTTGTATGCTCTGTATGTTGGGTCATGAGACCCATGTTTGTAATATCTTGCTCCTCGGCCTAATGAATAAATACTCTGAGTCGTAGAGTCTTGTTGTGATGCCATGTTGTATTGCACATATTGAGCATATTATGTGTATGATTGAAATGCTTGGTATATGTGGGATCCGACAACCTAGTTGTTTATCCTTGGTAGCCTCTCTTATGGGGAAATGTAGTCTTGTGCTTCGATGAGCCATAGTAGTCCGCTACAGCCCGGTTCACCGGAGTCCTGCTAGCCTAGCACTACTGCTCCGGAACACTTGACTGGCCGGCATGTGATTCACTTCGTTCCTGTGTTTGTCCCTTCGGGGAAATGTCACGCGGTGACATCCGGAGTCCTCCTAGCCTGCTACAGCCCGGGTTCCCAGTCCTGTTAGCCCAGTGCTACAGCCCGGATTCACACGCTGCTGACCGACATGCTCGATGTTGATTCATGTATGCCTGTCCCCGTAAGTTAGTGCCACTTTGGGTTCACGACTAGTCATGTCGGCCCGGGTTCTCTGTCATATGGATGCTAGTGACACTATCATATACGTGAGCCAAAAGGTGCAAACGGTCCCGGGCCATGGTAAGGCGACACCCGTGGGAATACCTTGCGTGAGGCCGCAAAGTGATATGAGGTGTTACCGGCTAGATCGATGTGACTTGGAATCGGGGTCCTGACAATTCCAGTCACTGTCGGATAAATTTAGCACTGGGGACTTTACAGAAATTTCATTTAGAGCCTTGCCATCGAAGTGCGCTTGCCTCAGGTAGGAACGATACTTCATGAACGAGTGCTTGAAAAGCGCAACCAGCCCTTGCTCGTCTTGACAATCCAATTTGGTCCTCGCCTATTTAAAAGAATGAAATCTTGTGTCTTCTGTCAGCAGAAACATATGTAGTAATTACCATGAATAACATTAGTACATTACTTATGCGTAAGTTGCGAAGGAAGACTAGAAATTGTTCTGTGTCTGCGGTATAATCTTTCCATGAAAGAAAGATGCGCACAAAGTTCCTTGCAACAATATAAGCTTTGTTTTCTAAACTGGGAAGAAATGGCACAGACATCCTATTTGCTACAATTGAGGATCTCTCTGGTTTGAAAAGGGATTTGGCAACTAGATTTGGTGTACTCTTTGTTGGAATGGGGGTTTTGCATCGTAGAGCTGGTGCTATGTCAACTGGCATCATCGTACTATTTGCTGCAGTGTAACACCCTCGATGCGGCTATATCTCCCACGTGTCGAAGGACGACTTAGAGGCATAACCGCATTGAAAGCAATGTCGCAAGTGAGGTAATCTTCACACAACCTATGTAACTCTTTCCCTTATGTATTACATGGGTTGTGTGAATATTACCTCACTTGTGACATTGCTTTCAATGCGGTTATGCCTCTAAGTCGTGCTTCGACACGTGGGAGATATAGCCGCATCGAGGGCGTTACATGCAGTTGGGGTCTGCTAAGTTGGGGCATCAGAAATGACCAGTGTAGTAGGGCTAGAGTCTGCTAGAGTTGGGGTGTTTTGCAGGTCAGGTGATATTGCAACTACACCTAATGGGCTATTTGATTTATCAGGTGTCAGTACCTTTTCCAAATACTTTGCTTGTGCTCCTCCGTGATCAGCAATCGCCCTCTTCCTTTTGAACGTCTGATACACAAGAACATCATTTGAATGGATAAATATGGTATGATGACAGATGGAATATGTACTGGAAATGGATTAGCAAGGCGTATTCACATACACGATGTGTAAACTAAGCTAATGGCAGTGTAACAAAGTAGAAGCAATGCAAAGCATCAGTTGCAAGATATGTGCGACCAATAGAACTGTGGAAAGTTAGAGCAAGCACCTTGATGGGTGAATAATATAGGGCTTCTGCCTCTGACTCCTCCGCTCGGGAGCTACATTGACTTAGGTCCCCCTCTAGCTCAGAATCACTATTAGGATCGTATTCTGAGCATGAATCTATAGGTGGAGAGCATTTGCATTGCATCCATCCTTGATTCCAGTCCCTTAATGCCAAGTTTGACAGCCATGGCATTGTTCTACTTTATTATTTTCATGCGCGCAAGCTCATAATCATTATGATACTGTTCAGAATCTGAGATTCATGAAAACATAAAATGTAGTCAGATTATCTATGGAATGCATTGCGGATTCAACCTGAAGAGTGTCTCCCTATAAACCCCTGCATATGCAAAGTTCACCCCCCCAACCATGCTGACCAGACCACTCATAGAAATACAAACCCATTATGTCTCTATAACAGGCAGACACACATTTCAAAACTAAAGTAGGAACATTAGAATCATATCAAATTGTATTTGAACAAATAAACCAAGGAATTATGAGTGGCATAATGTTTAGCTTCAAGGGTGGAGTGTTGGTAGTGCGACACAAAGCAAGTAGGAAGATTGTATTCCATGTAAAAGATCGTTGCCTACGTAAAAGCGGGAATGACACTTTCTTTCTATACAATGCAGTGTTCATTGCCCACACATGATGGAACAGATCACACAGAGAAATACTATTCACTCATGTCTACGGTTCCAATATTTTGAAACAGGGTGGTCCACCCTAAAAGAATATTGACAACAAATATGAGAAGGCAAGAATAGATGTAGTGAATCAATCATTTACTTGTGAGCTCGCTAGGACAAGTATGCAGAATTGTAACTACAGTAAGAGACCATCCAAAATCTGAATCAAGAAGTTTGTCTAGCACTTACTATTTGTAACTAATCGATGTGAATAATTGGATGTCATATCGAATGAGTAAGAAATACAAGTAAAATTTTCAAAAAAACTGGCCTGCAGTAGTAATCTGGGTCAACGTCACTATGACCAACAATCCAAAATGACTAATGTCTGTTCCTAGGGCCGGAATTTTGAAACCCTATGAACTTTACAGGTACCAAAGATTACTGAAATACATCTGAACCATTAAGTGTAGGTAGCACTCATCACACAACAAACCATAATGACAGTCCTGCCTAATGAGTAATGAATCAATTAGGAAATGGGTGATGAGGAGTGGCTGCTGAAGTGCTGAGTGTTGAGGATGTATCTCAGGATAAATTGGGTGGCGTAGTGGGTGTTGCACGCCTAAGCCCTGAACGGGCTTGGAAGGTAGGCACGGCGGCGCGCCCGGGCAGCGGTGATGCTGTAGGGCGAGCGGCTCTTGACCTCCTGCTAGTCTGGTGTCTCCTCCTAGAGTCATGTCGTCCGGGGACAGCAAGACGCCGGCGAGGCAGGCGGCTGGGGAAAGTAGAGATCGGAAGCGCGTAGCAGAACAGAGGGGAATCGGGGCCTGGGACGACCCAAAATCCCAGGGTGGGCCGGCCCACCATGGGCACCCTGTAGAGATACACACCCAAGCGGCGAACTTGCATTTTTGAAACTAAATTAGGAACATTTAGCTAACCAATTAAATGACTCTTTTTTAATAACATCATATTCGTATTTGAACAACTCAGCTTCTTTAGCTTGGTGGGTGGAGCAATGCTATTATGACACGAAGCATGTATGTTGATCGTATAGTGATCATAAAAGTAGGAACCCTAAGCTTTTTTGAGCAAAAGAGGGTTTCCCCGCCGATTTGTTTTAAAGAAACCACCATGGAACCAACATGATCAATTAAACCCTAAGCATGATCAATTAAACCGTATTATGACTGTGCCATGGCAGATTTAAAGCTGCAAACCAGAGAAATGATATTTAGCATCCAATGTTTGCTTCGAACTAAGAACTAAATTCTAAGAGCTAAAAAGAAAGTAGAGTAACCAAGTTACAATCTATTTTCTGGTTGAGATCAAAAAGTTGAGGAGATATGAAGTACCACCTCTCTTGTGGCACCGTGTTGGCATCGGGGGTGTGATGGCTGTCGGTGGCGTTGAAGCAGATCTGCGATGGTAGACGGGTGCATCGGGGGATAAGTCCCGTTGTGGTGGAAGAGATGGGCGTGTGAGCGGCCCCGGCAAAGAGGACGACGACGCTGATGAAGCGAGAGGACGCGATGCAAGGCTCTTGGTCCGTCGTTCTGGATGAGAAACGTCCATCTCTAGCAGTGGATGACGCGGTCTTGGTAGGCGCTCCTGCATGGTGGAGGACGGTGGCGATGGATGGGATGGAGGATGGCGGTGATGGATGGGGTGGCGGACGGAGGAGGCTGGTGTGGGACAGTGTTCTAGCGCGGACGATGTATGAATGGGAAAATGGAGGGAGAGGTACGGGGAACCATGTTTTTGGGACGCGCCTGTCTGAAATATGGGAAACTTACTAACTTAGCCCCCGTTTAAAATTTGGACGTCTCGTTGGTTGGGGATAGGACGGTAATTTCGCATGTTGCCAATATTGGCCCAGAGCGATTTCGGGCGAGGAGAGGGTGTTTTGGTGCCCATGGTTGGCGCCCACGGTGTATTAACGGGGCTGACAGGTAGGGCAGTTGTGTCACGTCTGACTGAAGTTACAAACCTGCCCCTATTGAAAATATTTGCCTACATCGATTTCGGATGAGTCGAGTTTGTTTTTCTGCCCACCGTGTATGAATGGGGAAATGGAGGGAGAAACAGAGGTCTTTCGGACGAGCTTGATCAAATGTGTTTTGCCGCCCATGTTTGGTGCCCACCGTGTCGGAATGGGCTCAGAGGCGGTCGTGTCACGTCTAATTGTAGTTACTAACCTACTCCTATTGAAAGATGTGGAAATCGGGACGATGGATTGTCCGTGTAATGGGTAGACAGTAATTTCCATCTCCCAAACACTTGGTTGTGGGCAGCCGATGTGGGATTGTGGGAGTCGACATTTTGCCGCTTCTTTCGAATTTTGGGACAATAAGCATCCACGTTTACCCTGGCAACTAAATTAGAATCCATTTTGTATTCCTATACGAATCTTTATAAATCATTCTATGTGTTTTTATATATCTTCAAAAGCACGACAAAGATGTATTCCACTGTCATATATGAATATGATTTACAAATGTTGATACTCAAATTCAGAAGTTAGAATCCAGTTTAAGGTGAATTCAAATATTTGGAACACTGTATGTCCAACTCAAATGTCACACGTAGCATAATGTGTACTCCCATTTAGATATGTACACAAGCAATGTATCAAGATTCAAATACCGAGTCAATCAACCAATAATGTGCACAACTAACAGAAATATAAACACTTGTAGAATATATGGATCAATAATACCAACTAACATACATAAGCTAGGCCGCTGTACTTTTTTTGCTAGAACAACATCCTTTTTTAGCGAAGCTACTACAACATCTTTGCCCTTTCCGATGCGTGCCACTTATGGTCCATCTATACTACTATTATTGCTGAATGCACATTCAGCCCGATTGGCATATTTGTAGGTCTGGCACAACAATCAAAATGAAATGTCTCTGAGTCTTATCAATTAATATAGACTTGTGCTCAAATAAAATTACAAAACAAAAAACAAAAACAATCATTACATGATCTCTAAAACAAATGGTTTCATTGATTACATGAACAAACAACACAAAGGTTATTCAACGACGGAAAGAATATTTCACCTATGATTTACCAAGTGGGAATTTAGGCCGCGTTCGGATTCCCTCCGCTCCGCGGCTCTGCGCCGGAGCGGAGCGACAATCCAGTTAATTTACGCCATAATTTGGGGAGTTGGTTAAACCCCGCTCCGCGCGCTCCGCTCCGCGAGGACTGCCGAACGCGGCCTTAATTTCTTTTTTTTCCTTCAGGACCTTAAAAATGCGGTTAGTCTCAGCTTGCTTCGTTTTGAAATCCGCCAAATATTTAATGGTTGTCTTGAGTACTGCTTGTGATTGTGTTGTTTGCTTCCTCAACATGTCAACTTTATCTCTAAGTGCAGAAGCAAAATCTCTTTCTACCACTAGTTTAGCTTCTAGAGCATCAGTAGTTAGCAATTCATGATGCATGATTGGGCGGGTGCCACTGCTGTCGGATGATACAACATCCACGGGGACATCTCTCTTTGATCTTGGGCTAACTTGTTTTGCCATTAAAGTTCCGATTGGATTCCAAAAAGTTGAAGTTAGCAAAACATCTCAACTGGGAGTTATAGCAGCAAACCATTTAAACAAACAAGGAATTAAAGAGTTTCAATTTGATGCTGAAAAGTAGTTATTTTAACATCATTGTAACTGGTTGTTGCACCGGCAAAGCAGTTAAACAAACAAGTTTTGCAAAAGGTACCTGTTGTGGCATTGGAGTTTTCTCTTGGATCCTGAAAAGTTGAGTAGCCAGTAACGTGATTAGAGCAACCGGTTGTAGCAGCAAAGCAGTTAAACACACAAGTTTTGCAAAAGGAACCTATTGTGGCATTGGAGTTTCTCTTGGATCCTGAAAAGTTGAGTAGTCAGTAACTTGATTAGAGCAACAAATTATAGCAGCAAACCTGTTACACAAATATATTTTTGAAAATGTACCTGCTGTGCAATTGGACTTCCAATTCGATCCTGAAAAAATGAAGTTCAAAACATGATTATAGTAGCAAGTTACAGCAGCAAACCAGGTAAACAAGGAAGTTTCTGAAAACATACCTGTTGTGCCAACGAAGTTTCAGTTGGATCCTGCAAACTTGAATGTTATCAATCAATAAATAAAGTTTTGCAAGAGCCATAAGAAACTAACATCAAACTAGTAAAACTAAACGGTTTTGGCAACATATTTAACTACACATGAACTAGTAAACCTAACAAGTTCTTGGCAACATATTAAAGTAACAAGTCGGTACCGTTTACTAGCAACACATGCATCTGTAAATTTCTTTGATGTAAGAAAAATGATTCCAACACATATATAAGTTAAAAACACGATTTCCCTGATATAAACCTGATAGTTGTCTATCTATGAACATGCAAACATTACTAGTGCTACAAGTGATAACAGAAAACCATTTAAACAAACAGGGTATCAGAACGTAAATTACACGTGAATTCTGCTGCACCCTAGAAGTACATATGACCAGCTATCTACGTGCTTAAGTAGCTATTTAAGTTCATGCAAACAGGTAATTCTTAACAGTAAGTATCAAACACATAGATAGGCGCAGTCTATAATAGGATTAACAGGCTATGGCATTATGTAATTAGTAGCAAACTAAATTAAGCCAAGCAACGTAATTGAACAATTTTGCAATAGGTGGCTACCTAAAATTCCGAGAAGCAGATAAGTGAACTTACGCTAGCTCTTTGTACAGGCACACTGCAACTTCTTTTCCTCCTACAAGGTTCTACGAAGGAGTCCATGGCATCAATTGCTTGGATACGCAGTCCCAATACTTCTTTCTTCCCACACTGCATTAGTAAGTCGAATGGTTTATCTGGTAAGATGGTGTGTCCTTGATATGTTATATGAGGACGTGTAGTCAGACTAGTTGTAGCCACACACATCACACTGGCTTTTACTGTATATTTCATGCGATTACATTTGTCATATCGAGATCTAAGCAATCTACAATAGGATGAAAAGACTGGCATCCTTCACATTATTAGCGAACTCAGTTCATAGAAACAAGCAATTCAACCATTCTGTGGGTAAATCAAAAGCGCCACCGGAATATTTTTCACTACCCCAATCATACACACAAAAAGGGGCGACGCCACCATAGGGGCTGGTATGGGCGGCCACCTCAGGTGGCTGGAAAGTGTGCACCTAGTTTGAGTCGTCCAGGTTGGCCGAGGCTAGTTTTGTTCAGCCCAACGCCCAAGCAGGCAATGTAAAAAATGAAGAAAAATGTTTCAATTTGGATGGGCCGATAACGTAAGTGCAAGGCAGGCCCTATAGAAAGCTAACGGCCCAAACGAGCGCCTCCCATATCTGTCGACAGCAGGAAAAATTCCAATTCATTCGCACCAGCCTCTAGTCTGGTTTGCTCCTAACCTAGCCGCCGCTGGACAGACCGACACAACACTTCCTGGCGCCCTTGTTGGAGGGCGGTCTCCGGGCTTCAATCGAATGGAAGGACAAGAAGATGAAGATCCAACCCTGGGTGTAGCCTGCATGGGAGGCAGCGACGGCAGCACGGCTATGGCATCGAGCTTGCGCAAACGGACAGTCGCAGCTTGCAAGAGTAGCATGCGCAATGAGCAGGTACATCACATACCTCGTTATATCTAATTCAACTGTTCAATTTTTGGCCAATAGTTAAAGCTGACGGTGTTGTAAAACTGCTTGTATGTAGGGAATCTATGAGAAAATGAAACCAAATTCTGCTTATTTTATAACTCCCCCAATCAATACTGAACTGACTGAGTCTGATGTATCTAATCAAGTTTCCGGTGCAAACATACATGCTCATGTTGTTCTTGAGCCTGAAGTGTCTAATGAATAGACTGCTAATGAAGGATTTGATGCAAACATTTTACATGCTCCTGGTGATGAACATATAGTGTCTAATGAGGGATCTAATGCAAGCATTTTGCAAGCTCCCATTGAAGGATTTAGTGTCTAATGATGATCTGCTATGTTGAGAGAGACATAGAGATTTGCAGGCATTGATGACAAGCAAATTATAGTACATTTTCATGGCTTGAGGAAACGTCGAGGCCATCTACCAGAAAGTCCCCGTATCATGAGAACGTAGCATAAATACTTTTCTAATCTGTTGTTTGAAACTATTGGCATACTTGTGCAGGATAGATATATTGATATGCAGTTTGCGCACTGGTTATAGGTGCAATTACACTTTGATATTTTCAGCCAGAGAACGAATAATTCAAGCAGGTACAGACCATGTTAGTAGTCCTTGTACACCATGTTGCATTTTGTGTTTTTTGGTGCTTGCATCATTTAGTGTTTTATAATCTGAACTACTTTGGATCATTAGCTGGTTTTCAAAGTGCATGTAGCTTCTCATTTCTCAAGTTATGTTGATTTCCGGAGTGCAAGTGCCTTCGTATTTTTTAAGTTAAATGTTCGCCCCTGGTAACTTGAATTCGTGGATCCGCCACTGCACACAAATCATACACGCATGCCAGTACGAATTAAATGAAATGCAGGGACTTACGCTAGCTCGTTGTACAGGCTCACTGCAGCTCTGCTTGCGCTTGGGATGTTCCATGTACAAGTCCATGTTACCACTTGCTTGGATGTGCAGGCCTTGTGCTCCTTGCATCCCCCTCTGCATTTTTGACATGGCGAATGGTTGATCAAATAAGAGGAATCGACCTTGCTGTTGTACCGGAGGACAGATACTTACAAGGTTATACGGGTGTGCAGGATGTGTACCAGATCCCGTAGCACCGTCATGCTTCGCTAAAAAATGGTTTTGCTTGTTTTATATGATATGTCCAGAAGAAATAGGAGTTAAAGTCAGAGTTGCATAGGCGTGTAAGATAAGAGAGCAGTGAAAGGATATCCAAACATCGTCGGAACAGTGGACAAGGGAGTGATGTGTGGATACCTAGTTCGGGTCGGCGTTTGGGCATGCTCGTCTAGCTAGGGTGCGGGTCACTTTAGAGCCATTGAGGGTGATGCGCTGGCATTGGCTGGTTGTGCACGGATGCAAATCTTGTGTGGCAGTGGAGGGCTACGATGTGGTGGACGAGACCGTTGGTGAAGCCCCAACGGCCTCGGGGGGCGGAGGTACGGCGATGTGCTCGGTGAAGTAGCCCTGGTGAGGTGCAAGATGGGTCGATGAAGCGCACCTGGTGCGGTGGAAGTCGGTGTCTGTGAGGCATGTTGGATGCAGCGGCCGACGTTGTCGGTGGACTACCCGGTGCGGTGGACGAGGACGTAGATGAGGTAGCTACAGTGCGGTGGTGAAGCATGACCGTTGTCTTCGTCATCGTCTGGCAAGGAGGTAGGGAAAGAGACGAGACGAGGGGTGATTCGAAATTTTCTTGGGTTGGCGACGAATTGGGGATTTGAGCAATCTTGGCGCGGAAGGGGACGATGGAGAAGGGAGATTTTGCAGGGCTGGAATTGGGGCCGCCAGATATTTCAATCCGAAACATGGAAGCGCGATATTATTTTGTTGTTGTCCTTTTTTTGGGGGGGAGGGGGTGGGTGGCTGGGTGCTAAGCCACCGTACGACACACGCGACCACCAAGACACGACCCTAGTCTGCCTGCTGCGCCTACATTTGAGAGGAGATTTGAGAATGCAAACGAATATTCTTTCATTTGCAAACGAATCTTTATGTATCACCATGCCCGTGTTTTCCTTGCAAATAATTAGTCATTCGAAACGAGATACTATAAATTAATTAATGAGGAGTTATTTGAAAAAAACGAAACGGTATCCATGCTAACATGGATTAGAGTGTGTGTCACATAATTAGTTATTTGAATTAGAGTGTGTGTCACATAGCGATCTCCAATTCTAATGTGGATTTCGCATTTCACTATATCCATGCTACTTTTTTAATACAAATTGATATGTATATGATGAACACCATGGTAGTGAGAAAACTTTTGGATGGATTCAAACATATGACCTACAAAAATAGCACAACAATCGAGTCAATGTCAACTTTTCCAAACCTAGTATGGCACGAATTCGAAATAATTACCCATATGCATGGTCCTCAGTTCAAATCTTACAATGTACATCGAATTGAAACATCGATATTAAGTCTAGTACTATCTACATTCAAATGTTGTTTTTAGCCCCCCCCCTCGGCACACATGCTACATACTTCCTATATAGGTCAATTTCCTCTCCTAACCACCTTAGGAAGCTATCGGTTTCTGACACACGTTCATTCTTTCTCTCCATGTTTCGATCTCTAACTCTCTCAACTATACAACCCCCTTTTCCACTCTGTTACCAAATGTATTTACCTCACACACCCGCCATTGCACCCCATGTCGAGCTCTCTCTCTCCCTCCCACCCTCTCTCACTAGATAAATGCATTGCCTATCTAGCCCCCAACCTCTCATGCATATGGATGCATGTTGTCTATCTAGGTCACTCCCTTGAGACCGTCTCACTCTTTCTTCCGCACGGTAGACCACACTCGCTCAATCTCGCTCTCTTTATCCGAGTCTCAATTAACATTGTTTTCTTTCACACACAAATGATATATCTCCCTATTTGGGCCTCGATCGACACACTTTATACTCTCTCACGCAGATTGTCTATGTAGGTCAGTCCATACAAGCCGCCCCCACTCTTTCGACCTCATGGTGGGCCACACTCGCTCAATATCTCTCTCCCTCCCTGTCTCTCTATCTCTCTTTGTATGTCTCGATTGACCTCGCTCTTTCTCGGACACAAACGATATATCTCCATGTTTGAGCCCAATTCGACATATTCATATTGTATACTATCTCACGCACATTGTCTATCTACGTCACTCTCTCCAACCTGTATCACTCTTTCGATAGCACGATGACCCACACTCACCCAATCTCTCTCCCTTTATATATGTAATCGACTGACCTTGCTTCCTCCCACGCACAAAATATATCTACATGTCTGTGACTAGATCATCTCTCAAGCTCTATCTTACAGCCCTCACCCTTCCCAAAAGCTCAATTGGACAATATCTCTCCCGAGCATACATATCTTTTTAATGAATGTCGGACCACACTCACTTTGTCTCTCTATCTATATGTCTCTCGGTTGACCTCGCTTTCTCACGCCGTATCTTCCACACATTGAAGCTACCTCTCCATCCCTCGCAAAGCCGGAGCTATTTACATTGCGAGGGGGACTCTAACCTTGGATTAATTTGTGTAGGGATTTATTCCGGTGGTAGATTATATTTTCGTAGCATTCGGCCCACAACTACTCCAAACACCGTTGCAACCCCCGCACCGCCCCCAATTGATTTCCCTCTGGCTCGGTCATCGCTCCCTCGCACGTCCTTTCTCGCCTTCAACGTCGGACCATGGTATTATTGCAAAAAACTCTAATTACTACAAATAAGCTACAAAACTACACAACGATAGTCCACTTGGAATGGAACAAATTTCGACCCACAAATTAAAGTGCCACAAACTACACACCGAGGGGCCCACCTGTCATGAAACAAATTTAGACCCATATACAAATTAAAAAATAATGGACGAGGATCGAACATGCGACCAGGGCCTTCAAGCCGCACGTCAATAGGCAACATACGTAGAACATCAATGTTTGTTGTACCCCCCATTGTTCATATAATGTTTTTATATTACCACAGCCTATTTAATGGATAACATGTAATATTATTTTTAGTACATTAGTGGGACCGGCTCGTTAGCACGTACTATTTGCCTTCGCTTACTGGTGGGTTCCATGTGCTCTCTCTCTCTCTCTCTCTCTCTCTCTCTCTCCTCCCCTTCTGCGTTTAGATGCACGGGCAAACACGAAGAACTCGCGGGCGATGTTGCCATTGACCATATCTGGACGCGTTCACAAGTTACGACCCCAGTTTCACATACTAGTAGTACTAGTCAATGTGTACGTGCAATGCACGTTAACTTGGAAGTATATTAAGTGCATGCGGATATTAAGTAGGATATTATTTGCGTGTTATTATGTAATTAGCACTATTTTTGGCATGAAATTAACTGCACGCTAAACGTGTTGAGCGCTCAACATTGAAGCAGTCTAGGTCGTTGGATGAGAAGGAATACATGTGGCTTGATGAAGTTTTATATTTAATTTGATATGGCTCTAGAAGAACATCCAATCGATCAAACCATAGATTTTATTAAGTCTGACTCCAACTTTACATTCATACGATGATCGATCTAAAATAAATAGAAATGATAAACATTCAGATTTTAAGCATGGTAATACGAACGTTTTTCATGGCAAATTTAGATTACGCGGCGGCGGGGGGGGGGGGCGTCTTGCGGTGGGAAGGGGCTCCTCTGTCGTGCTCTATGTGTCATCGAGCCACTGACCGACGAAGACGGCGGTGTCTTGCGCCGTTGTTGCTGTACTCCTGGACGTTGGCCATAGATTCAAGGAAGGCCACAATGTTCTGGACTTCGGTCTCCAGGAGCGAGTCAACTAGCGGAAGGAGGCGACTGTCGTTGGTGCACAGAAGCGGTCGACAGTGGCCATCCATGCCGCTGAGGGGGGCACTGGCACCCGCGCGGGGACAGGCACTGGCAACGGCGCGGCGGAGACATTCGTGTGCACGGGCACCGACACGAGGGCGCACGTCAGTGCACGCATAGGTGCATGCGCTGGCAGGTGCACGGGCACCGGCACGAGCGTGCGCGTGAATACACGCGCATGCGCTGGCAGGTGCACGGGCACGTGAAAGTCGGCGGAGACCTCGTGGAATCCTGTGGCATCAAGCTCGGCAACAATGTGCAGCTCATAGCCCATCAATGCCACGGGAATGGGCGCTGGCGCAGTCGGGGCGACGGGAGCCGGAACGGGAGCGGGGACAGGCGTGGAGTCTTCCCGCAAGGCTGGTTCAAGCTCGTCCCAAAGCGCCTTATGTTTTTGAGACTCCAGCTAGGTGTCTTCCTCAGGAAACTGGAAGACTAAGGGCAGACCATCGTGATGCGGCATGGCATATGTTTAGGTCAGGCTGGTTGGAGGTAGATGACAGGAGAATCGGAGAGGAAGAGAGAAGATTGTAGCGATACCGGGTAGTGCGGGGTTGATTTTGAACTACGGCGCCGACGACATTAAAAGTGGGAGCAGTTGGGATGAAGGTGGGCGCCGGAGCCTGGTCAAAGGGCTCACCTCCGAGTGAGCCTGCGTAGCGGTCTGCTCGCACGCCTCCCTTTCAGCCGGCGCAGTGGTATGCTCGCACGCCTCCCGTTGACTCACACGCTTTCTCGGACGGCACCTACCGATGAGAAGCGGGACTCGTTGCGGCACGTAAATGCCCATGGTTTCAATAGTGAAAGTGTTCGCCTTAACGAGACAAGTCTTTGTTCCAAAACACCTTGGCTCTTCATTTGTGCAACTTGTCATAAGCAGCTTGTCTCAAATTGAAGAAAAAATTATGAAGGAATATTTGTGCCATATCACGTGACCATGCTAAGTTTCATGAACTTATGGTCACTTTTGGATTTTCTGAAATTTAAAATCTAGGATTCGAAACAACATCATAACGTGCTTCATGCAATAAATTTTCAAGCAATACTACCTCCATCCTGGTTTATAGGTCACCTTTGTAGTTTGTGCCAAGTTTTGACCAAATATTTAGCTAACAAAATGTTAATGCATGTCAACGAAAATTATATCGTTGGATTCTTATTTCAACATAGTTATCAATGACATATTTTTTGGTAAGATGCATGAAAGTTTTGTTAGTTCAATCTATAGTCAAAATTTGACACAATATACAATGGGGACCAATAAACTAGGACGGAGGTAGTACATCCGTCCTGTTGTATTTCTTAAAAAAGGATTTGGTCAAACATTTTGCTTAGTTAGACTTCAGACAAGTTATATATGCAAAGTAAAAGGATAATCCATCCGTACCAGTGCATTACCTGATATATTAACTCTTTTTTTAGGGGTCCCTGATATATTAACTCAAGTAGTACTAGGCACGAACAAACGGGCTCAATTATGTGCTCATCCTGGTGTAGTAGTAGTAGTACTAGGCAATGTAGTTGACGGGTGACCTTGGGGAGCGGCGATCGAGGGAACTGAACCGTGCTCGGCACGGTAGGTAATGTTGTCTAGTTACTAAATCATCCCTCCATTGTTCATCGGTAGTCATTATGGACAGGGGACATGAGGGGAATTGCCTAGGGCTGGAATTCTGGCCGCCAGATATTTCGACTTGAAACACGGAGGCTCGACTGGTTGGGGTTGGCTAATGTGCATACCACGCACGCCACCAGAAGGACACGAGTCCGGTTTTTTTTAGGATCAACACGAGCCAAGGTCTGGCGTGTACGCCATTGGCTACCATTCGAGAATACGTAAGGTATTGTTTAAATTGTCGAACGAATCTATGCGTATTACAATGCCCGTATTTATCTTGCAAATAGTAATCTCGATGTGGTAATTGATTTATGACGAGTTCTTGAATTAGAGTGAGTTTGTGATATAGTGATCTCAACGTGGATTTCACATTTCATGGCATCCCTATTAAGTTTTTCATTGCAAATTCAAATTTAAAAGATGAACAATATGGTGGTGAGAAAACTTTGTGTGTCTCAAGCATATGCCCACACACACACACGAACACAACAACAATCCAATAAGTATAGTGCATCTATTTTTTCAAACAATGCATGTATGACACGAATTCAAAAATACTCCTTCTATTCCTAAATATTAGTCTTTTAGAGATTTCTGCAAGTGACAACATACGGAGCAAAATGAGTGAATCTACACTCTAAAATATGTCTATATACATCCGTATGTGCCAGTCCATTTGAAATCTCTAAAAAGACTAATATTTAGGAACGAAGGGAGTAAAATGTAAGACATGCATGGCCCTCAATTCAATATTTAAAATGAACAGGAAACTGAAACATGAATATTAAGTCTAGTACTACAGTACATGCAAATGTTGTGTTTAGGCGGAGCTATGTAGATTGTCGGGGGTTAACCCCTCGACCTTAGATAAATTTGTGAAGCTCTGTTTAGGATTTTTTAGATTATATTTGTCCCCACCCTAGCTCCCAAACACCGATTGGTTGTGCACCCCCTCCTCCCCGAGATAATATCATCTGCCCCCACACCTTAGATGCTATATGCTGATACGAGTTGCTTGGAGCTTGTAGATCTGAGATATAGCAGCTAACGTGATGTCTTAATATTTTTACAGGAAACTTTCATGAGTTTGAGAATTGCACACAATTTTTATAAAAACTACTCAGATGCCCTTGGATCCCATATCCAACGACCTCGAAGCTCGTATCACCGTAGCATCTAAGATGAAGGAGGACATCATATTCTCCTGTATGTAAGAATATCATGTGCTACCACACCTTAGATGCTTTGGTGATACAAGCTCTTCGGAGCCGTTGGATTTGTGATCCAACAACTCCTCGGTGGCTCAAATGGTTTTTTTTGCAGAAAAGCCCCCAAAGAGTTTGGCCACTGCTTACAAGCACAAAGACTGCTCACATGCCATTGGATCTCAGATTGAATGACCTTGAAGCTCGTATCACCGTAGCATCCAAGCTGCGAGAGCACCTGATGTTTTCTCGCACGGGTGAATATGAGGTGCTCCCGCACCGTAGATTCTATGGTGATATGAGTTCACGGAGATCTAACGGCCCACAGTAGGAGGTTTGAATGTTTTTGCAATATACGACTGAGAGAGTTTGGGAATTGCGTAGAAAGTACAAGTACTACGCATGTGCCATCTGATCACAGATCATACAACCTAGATGCTCGTATCACCGTAGCGGCTAATTAAGCTACGGGGAGCACCTAATATGAGCAATGGGGAGCTGTTGGATCCAAGGTGTAGCGGCACACATGACGCTTGAATGTTTTATTTGCAAAAAAATCTTTGGAGAGTTTGGAAATTGCGCATAATTACAAAGACTACTCCCAAGCCATTGGATATCACTTCCAACGATGTAAGAACTCGTATCCAAGGTTGTTAGAATCACGATTCTGTTATACAATTCTACGACTTTAAGGTCCAAACTTACCCATCCAATTCTATGATTTTAGTTCATAAAATCTACGTTTCTACGATCCTGGTAGTGAAGATTCTACGATTTACGATTCTACCATCAGAGCTCCAATCCGATTCAAAATCGTGATTCTAACAACCTTGCTCGTATCACCACAGCATCTAAGCTGTCGGGTGCATGTCATATTCTATGACATTGTCATTTTGGTTCATAAACTTGCAAAATACGTGTAACTCGTGCCATTACTTGTCTAACCGCGCAAAGTGTTTGTTCAAAAAAACAATCCTACACTGAAATATCGGAACAACACATGGGGGTCCCACTTGTCATTGATCAAATTTGGACCTAAAACTAACAAATCTGAAAGACGAGATTAAAACTGGCAACCTGGACTACAAAGCGTAAGTCGACAGCCTGAAACAACAACAGTTGTTGGCTTTTGTCCCATAACTTGATTTTATATAGTATTACGTTGAGTAGAGTAGAGGGAGTGCCTCGTCAACACGTGCATGACCGTTGATTCACTTACTGGTGGGTCCTAGGTCTGCGATCTCTCTCTCCTCTCCATCGTCTAACCTTTAGACGCATGGGCACACACAAGGAGCGGCGCTAGCTTGCCGTGGTGTTATTATAACTAAAAAAAGCTTGGAAAATAGAAGAATCGCCTAGAACAAGAGACATTATGGCTGGTCGAGACGGAGCTAACCACACCTATCCTCCATGCCACGTTAGCATGATGAAGTTGTGTGGCTAGTGGGGTGTTTCTGACCGACTGGCTGGGTCCCGAGGTCGAACCATAGGTACTACTACGTCTGATATACTTTTACACGCACATTTTTCCTTCGTGCCGAGACGTGGCACACCCTACCGCGCGGTTTCGGGGTCCTCCCGGGTGGTGCACGCGTATATTCTTCCTTGCCGAGACATGGGACGCCCTATCGCACGTTTTCTGGGTCCTCCTCGGTTGTAGCACCAAAGCAAGTAAATGAGTCAACAAATCACGAAAGACCACCTTTCCCGGCGAGTACATCAATGAAGCACGGTGGCTAGCAAGTTGGGCTAGTGCAACCGATTAGCTAGGCCGCCGTCGCATTTGTTTTTTCACCCTTTTTTATCTCCTAGCCGACATGTAAATTTAAATATCCATCGCGGAGTTGCTCTAGTCTTTGGGTGTGGCAGGTGCGGTAGGATTTTTATTTTTTTGATTGACAGGAGCAGGCGCGGCAGGATTTTTAATTTTTTTGATTGACGGGAGCAGGCGCGGTAGTAATTAGTCACGATGACTCCGCCTGTAAAACCCACTGCACCCTGATGTGAGAAGTTGTCGACTGGTGTTTTCCCATGATGAAAACCTAAAGATTCCCCACTCCTCGGCTGGCTCCCTCTGCCTTCCTGTAGATTGCATTGCCTTTCTGCCGTTTCGCGCCCTTTGCTTCCTCTCCCTATTGCTTCTACCTGGTGCCATGGCGGCGCTGCAGATCACGGAGTCTGAGGTGAGGCGCCTGACACAGGAGCTCGAGGCCAAGGATGCAGAGCTCAGGGCCAAGGATGTGGTGCTCCGTGAGCTCAAGGAGGAGAGGAGTGCCATGCTCCTCCGTTATGTGCAGGAGTTAACGGAGCTTCAAAAGCGGCAGGCGTCGACCACAAAGATGCTCGAGGCGTCGGCGGCGTTGCTACAGAAAGCGGGAGATACGAAAGGCCTTCAGGGGAGGCGGCTGGAGCATGAGCGGGCCAATCGTGACGAGGTCCAGGATCGCCTCAGCCACTTGGTGGACTAATTTGCCATGCATGTGTTGCGGCTGTGCGATGCCTACCGTCGTGCCAGGGCGACCATGCCGGCCGTCAGGCTAAACTTGTTCGACCACCCTGTTAAAACGGTCGTTAGACTTCAACGAGCTGCGGCTTCCTGACCTGGTCTCCTTCTTCACCTATATCTCTGAGGAGTTGAGCCGTCTCCGCGCGATGGTGGGGGCGGAGCTGGACAAGGAGGGGTTGTGGGCTGCCGTCGCCATTGCCGGGTGAATCCTCTTAGGGCTCTGTCACCGGAATCCATTTGTGCTATTGGACGCCGTCTTTGACGAGCTGGCTCCCGTCGACAGGGAGAGGGCTCTGTGAGCCGTTGCACCCTGCATCACCAACGTCATGCGCCTCGAGAAGCAGAGGGACTTCGGTGGTGTTTAGGCGTCCTCTGCATGGGCATGTCCATGTCTCGGTGCAACATGATCGTTGGATCAAAATCAGACGGTGTAGATCAGTCACTGTAGCACAAAGCGTGTGGGTGTGTTTGGTTGCATTCTCATCTCAATATAGTTACATTGTTGTTCATATAGTTGACATGCGCACAACATCATTTGTTATCGTCATATCTTACTCCTACACTAGCAACAAGATTATGTAGTACTGACATATGAACCACTGCACATGCCTAGTAGTAGGAGCACTATGTATGTTCAAGTGGCTACTGTGTTTCGCACTCCTCTGTCATAAAGAGTGGAAACACTTGCTGTAATCATTTTTTTCTTCAAAAAAACATGAACTCGCTCTACCATGCACATTCTCCTCGACGGTCATCAAGAACTTTGCTACTCACTTTCACCGACGTGTGGGACAGCCATCATCAGGGTCCACCAGCCATGCACTAAATTACTCCGTAGTAGAGTGCCCAACTGCACGATTGACTTCCCCGATCGAAGCATCGCATTAATGCCCAATGAGCCGTCAAATCACAAAATCCAGTAGTAAGTTGGACGGACGAAGCAACCATCATTTCACTCTTCTCTCTCAGCTTCTTCTCTACCCAACCCTCGCTTCTCCCTCATCTTGTTCCTCATTTCTTCAAACCTTGACCTGCTCCTGCCATTGTTCTTATCTCCCAAAGAAGGAAAGGTGAGCGCATTAATGGTGTTGATTCTGGCCAAGGCCCGGTCTTGCAACCCCGAGACTGATCCTATAACTCCCTCTCTATTCTTCTTTTGGGTTTGTGATTATGGTTTCTTTTCTTTTATTTCTATTTGACAGTTTTTGATGGACGCTGGAGAACCGGCCGAAGTGATGTCAATGGCTCTGGCAAAAACCTTCGAGGCTCATGGTACGAAGAAGTGCAAGCACCCCGCCGAGACTACCGCAGACAAGCTCAAAGTCATCGCCCTGTCCAAGCCCCCCCTCTCCGGGATCCCTCATTAAGCAAGTCCAGGTAATATCTCTTCTTGACGATCTTTTTCTAGATCTTGATCATGTTTTTTCATCTAACACGCAGTACTAGTACTACTAGTGCCACTTTCTGGGTGATCTAACATGTGATTTTTGTCTGCCAAATGGTGGTTCTAAATTCCTCTTTTGACCAAAACATGCGAGAGGTTGACACTGATATCTTATAGATTACTTTCAACTAGTTTATGAACATTGATGCTACCTTTGAAGAGGGTATATTTGCATCAGTAACTTGTGTTATGGATATTGCAAGTAATCCCTCTGCTCTCATGCCTTTGAAGACATTTCTAGTGTCTTTGTTCACTCATTTTTGTGCGTATATGTATTCATATATGGAGTAAAATATCGAAAATCATCTTATATTTCTGAATGGAGGTAGTAATAAAATATTTGGTTTCTGTTTGAATTAGAACCAGGTCCGCGGTGGAGATGAAGTTCTCAAAGTCATGCCGTGTGAACTGGAAGACCTGAGGATGAGTTGAACTGCTAAACTATCCAGCTGTTGTGTCCTTGTCGCCACATGTCCTGAACTAGTGTTTTCCTGTAGCATTGTTACAGGCGTGTTGTTGAGGCTATACTTGACCACAACAATTTCCTGGTTGTGCCTTCGATTACGAAGGGTGTGGTTCTTGTAAAGCTTCCCGACAAATCTGATGCGGCCTGTCTTCATCATCATGTTTATGAGTGGAAAGACCTCTCTGTTAGCTTCTCCAAGGTTGAGGAGATGGTGATAGTGCCCATAGACATCTCTCATGAAGTCCATGGCCTAGTCAGTTATGCGGGGTTCATCCCGTAGGTCGGTGGCAAGAAATAGTCTCGAGAGTTTAATTAGTGCAACTTTGCTTGTCTGTAGTAAGTACTATTGTTCAGTACTTGATTTGTGTTTGTGAACCCTATATTTTTCAGTACTTGATTTGTATTTGTGTGTGGTGAGTCCTGAGAAAAGTCTATGTTAATGTTTGTCCACTCAATTTAGTCTGTATATTTTGAAGTATCCAGATCATCTTTTTTGTGAGGACAGTTTATCAATTATGGTTACACTCCAATATCTGTATGCGTTGCAGGGTTTATCCCACCCACCAGGATTTCCAGTCCCATGGATGTTTGGTCCATATGATTTGTCATGACCTTTGGACTGTCCTGCTTGTGGGAGTAGGCGGGGGCCCTGCATGCCACGCATAGTTCGACGACCAATCTTCTGTTTAGTACTTCAACATAGTGATTTCCTGGTAAGGATTCACTCGTGTCACACCAAGTAAATCTTATTGATTTACTGTCTAGATCTTATTGATTTAATGTCATGTTTTCTTTCTTTTGCTGCAATTTTATGATGCAGGTTTTGCCAGGTGACATTCATCACAGAATAAACCGTTTGGTTTGCTCTACGATGGATATTTTTGCAAGTTTGACTTATTATGTCGTGTCAGTAACAAAGGCACTGTCCATCACTTATATTACTTCAAAAAATTGGATCAGTTTGTTGTTTGAGTACAAGTTGGATCCCTATGATGAAATACAGTTTGGTTTAACAAACACACCACAATTAGTCCTTCTCGCGTTTGAAAGAAATGAAGAAAAAGACTGGATCATGGTCACGGAGCCTAGTCTCGATCGCCGCTCTCGCACATCGGTACCACCTTCAGCAACGGATTGAGCACTGGTAGTTGCTCTTGCACTGACAGTGGTAGCAGCTCAGTCTGATCCAGCTGAGGATTGGGCACCGACCGCGTTAGCGGATCAGGTTGATCTACCGGAGGATCAGGCATCGACACCGGCACCAGCTCTACAAGGAGCACCATCTCCGGCAACAGCAGCGGCACTACCAGTCGCATTGGCACGGGCACCAGCAACGGCTTCGGCACCTGCACCAACACTTGCACTTGCATCTTCTCCGGCCTGTGCAGCCGCAACGGAACCAGCAGTTGCACCGGCAATAGACTGGGCTGCAGTTCGCACTTCATATACCAAAGTCCTTACAAATACCGACATGTCCACCTTCTTGGTAAGCATTGGCCGCCCAAGTGATTCGTTCTTTTTTCTTTCCATGTTGTTTCACATGATTCACTATGATGATCTAACTGTTTGTGTATGTCTTCTTGTTTGCAAACAGAGAAATCTTAGAGCAACGAGCGAGTCGTTCAACAATCCGGGCGACCGTGGCCAAGTTTCTCTTACCATGCGCAGCCTTGGTGTGAATGAACCTGCTCAATATACCATAAGTACAAAGGATGGTCGCATGATGATTGATGCTAAAGGATGGTCAAGGTTAAAATCTAAATCATATCTTGTGGTAGGGGATGATGTGAAAATCGAACTTTCTCGGCAAGGAGAGTTGGTCCAAATCAACTTTGAAATTCTTCAGTACCAGCACGCAACTGCCGAACTGATCTATCCTCCGAGAGATTTTGATGTAATACTCTGGCATGGTGAAACAAGTGTCATGTGTGTATAAGTAGTACGACAGTATCGTTGATAGAATTGCAACTCTGATTGCTTGTTAGAACTGTCATTTGATTTCATTCCAACAGCTGTCGTGCTTTATTCAATTTTGTGTATTCGCCTTGCAACAGCATCTAAAACCAGCGCCGTACTGACCACTTGCAATATGAAAAGCTCTAAGGTAGAACACATGGGCCCCAAACATGCAGGCCTAACGGCCTGTGGCGCAAAGTCCAGAACCGTGAGCCTGTCTGAGTATTTCTCAGCTTAACCCCCATAATGCCCGTGCGTTGCACGTGACATCAAGATGCATTTGTATGAGTATATTTTATCCTGTGAGAGGAAAGGATGAACGACGGAAGGCCTTATTTGCAAATGTGGAGAGGTGTGTGGGTACCTTTTTGCAAAATTGCCATAGTTTCCTTCCTATCCGTCAGATATAAATAGGACGGCCTATATTGCAGGATGGCAGGCACACCATCATCACCAACTCGTCTATACCGTGTTAAAAAAACTCTGTTTTTTATAAATATACATGTTATATATATTCCCCTTGATATTTCTTATGTATAAAGTTGTGATATAAAATATCTTTATATTTCTTTACAGAGGGAGTATCTCTCTGTCACAAATGTATTTATGTGTAACTAGTTACTCCTGTCTTTCTACTTCCTTTCGCTGATATGGGGGGCATCCGGCAACGGGGTCCATGTGTCATATGCACCAAATTAGAGTGCACAACTGCATGGTAGACACACCCCAATCGTGGTGCCGCAGTAATGCCCAATGAGCCGTCAAATTACAAAAACCCCCACCTTTCCAGCTTTAGCAGTAAGCTGGATGGATGAAGTGGCAATATTTCGCTGGGCCTAAATCTCCTTCTCCCTCGTCTGCTTGTTCAGAGAAAACCCCCGCTCGGCGATTGCATAGGGTTTTCTCGTGGAGAACCTGGTATGAATTATTTATCCATCCCCAATAAATCCAAGTCCCTTAGTTGCGGGTACTCCTAGGATGGCAGCCGCCGCTGTTGATGCATTTTTCTTCCTACTGAATCTAGTGTATTTCATTTGCAGTGCCCAAAGGGCGAGGACCCTACAGGTTTCTACGCCCTCGGCGAGATGCCACACTTGTTCCTTCTCATCCTAACACAGGATCTTAAAACGTGCATAGTACGTTCCTAGAATCCTCTTTTCTATCCGGGAGGGTGGGGTTTTTTGAACATGTTGTCGAGTAATTTGGAAATTTGGATTGCTATATTTGGATAAAAGGCACTAGTACCATGGTCAACACTGACTTGAAGGAGAAAATTATTTCTAGATTTGGATATAGGGAATACATTGTGTTCTCATATTATTTTTCCTGCAGTGCATTCCTTGCTCTACCAGAACACATGTACTCAAGATGCTCGGCCTTGCCATAATTGAATACACCAGTTTAATGGTCACAATGAAGACAAGCCATGGATATAAGTTTTGAGTTGGGTTCATGAACCAAGAAGATCGCTGCTTTTTATGGCCGAACTTGGATAAACTTTATCAGGTGTTACGGACTGAAAGTTGGCACACGAATGTTGATGGCAATAGCAGAACCTGGTCTCATCTTCACAGCGATCTTCCACCCCGATGTCGTTCCAATTGTTCATCCATGTTAGTTTTGTATATGGTTCTTGCTTCTTGCCTCGATTACTTCTTAATCCATCTATTCTATCTAACTAATCACAATTTAACTTTAGAAGTAGCAACGAATCTCTCACGAAGATGCTACTTCAAACTAATATTTTCTTATAATTGGTGGCACATGTAGGTTTTTTCAGAGTTAAGCAGGCTACTCGTTTGTTATTCTATAAGAACTCGGCTCTTACTCATGGCACTGAAGTTGACTTGGAAGACATCCACAAGTCCCTACACTTTATTGATCGTCTTGAGGTCCTTGTGGGGCATTTCAATGGTGGAAGGCCATGTGGGATATGTGTGCCACTGGTGCACTCGTTGAACATGTCCAACTGAGTTGAGAAACTTATGGTACGAGCTGTTTTTATTATATATGTTGTTCATAAACTCTTGCTTATGCAGAGTTTTACAGCTGTGATCTCCTTGAAACAGGAACTGCCCAGGTCTATTGTTCCTATACAGATGCCTGACCATGGCCGGGTTAGACTTGCGCTTAGTCACAACATGATGTTTATGTCGACCTACTCCATTCCCCTTGGAGGTGAAAAGATAGTTATTCATGGGTGGTCTGTAATAATGAAGGCACATCCATCTTGGAGAATAGGACAAAAGATTATGTTCCTGCTTTTCCATGGCTCTAAAGCGAATATCTTATTTATTGACCACATTGCAAGATGAAGCCGCTTTCAGAAGGTTGTGGATGCGCGGGGTGGCGCCTGGGCCTTGTCCTATGGCTTGGCAGCCTCACCCTTTGGTTAACTGTAGGCAAAGTAGCACTGCTAGAGGCTTGCTTTGTACAGCTGAACATGTATAAGTACTCATACTGCTTTTAGCTATGGTTGTTAAGTGCCCCTGCTGGTTTCAGTTAAGGTTGTTAAGTACTCCTGCTGCTTTTACAGTGTGTTGTGTTTCTTGAGTTATGTCTTCCTCCAGCCGCCAAAACCAAACCAGTGCCAGCGGGGCCGCTTGCTTCCGCCTCCCACGGCTGGCTGCGCCTCAGCGCACGCATCGCCGCCCCACCGTCTCCTAAATCATTAACGCCGACCTCCGAGGCCTCGTCGTCGTCCTCCGCACGCTTTGCTATGCTCACCGCGGCGCTGCCCTCTCGCGTTGTCAACATGGTCAACAAACAAGAGGAATTGGCAGAGGACTGTATGTGGAGAGGATGAAAGTAGGGGCCCACCATGTCCATGGCCGGACGCAAGGGAGTTCCTCATTTTTTGTTATATATATACTCCATTGTCAACGTATGGAAAAAGAAAATGCTTCCTGCTAGTGGTTTCCTGACATCTGGAACCCATGACATTGTCCGTGTATATAGTCAATAGACAAGAGAACAACACAAGATCAGCTGACACCTGGGTCGTAGCTACTCGAGTAGTATTTTTTTATTCTTGAGATGGACCAGGGTTTCAACTGGGATGTGGCCCGTCTAGCCCAGGCTTATATTTTATGTTCACCACATGACCAGCCCAGCTTTTTTTCTTTGTGAAAATGAGCCCAATTTTTTTCCTGAAGAATACCCAATCTAGGCCTACTTATTTTTCTACGCCCTGATGGGCTGCAACTCTTTCAAGACGCCTGCAAATCTTGAAAGTAATACGACTAGGCTGTAAATATAAAAAATAGATGACAAATTGGCAATTACTTTATAATTTCTAAAAAAATTCACATTTTCAGATTCCAATTTCACTGGGCTTTAACCTAATTCAATTATATATTCAACGTACTTTAAATCTGGCTCGACATTTCAGTATTAAAAATAGTTTGGAACCCATAGAAATATGCAAAATTTTGTTTAAATTTTTAACCCTGCCCCTGGCCAACAAAAAACGGACTGCAGTAAATTGCATAAGAAGTTTCAATGAGCTAACCCTGCCCCTGACGTGTATGCAAGATTTTTTTACTTATTATATACGACAACAAATGATTCTAGCAGACGTAACCATTGGATGTCAATCCAGCAGCCGTCGTGTTTCTTCAATCTCTGATCTTCTTGCTCCAGCCACCAAATCCAGCGCCGGCGGGACCGCCTGCTCCCGCATCCCGTGGCCAGTTGTGCTGCCGCGCAGGCCTCATCGCCCCCTACTACTCCCACCGCTGGCTAGGCCATCCTTCTACTCACCCACATCCCTCCACTGTTGTGGCTTCGCCGCCTCTGGGTCATTCCCTTCTTGGGTCTCGCCATCGTCCATCGCGCTGGTGTTCTCGGCATGGCGTGGTCAACATTGTCAACAAACGACAACATCGAAAGAGGGACGCACATGGAGAGGCTGACAGTTGGGACCCACATGGTCCATGGCCGCACGCAAGCAAGTACCTCCTTATTGCGCCAAAAATAATGAATATTCCCACTGATAGCTCGGACCCACCAGCTATATCTTCACACACAAGGAAGTGCCTCCTTATTACGCACAAAAAATGAATACTCCCCCTGCTAGCTAGGACCCACCATAGTGGGAGGCTGAGTTGTGGGCCTACTAAGTTGACGCGGACAGGGGGCTAGCTTTGTCACCTTAGTCGACAAACGATTCTATCACCAGTGACCGTTGGATTGTTAACATCCAATGGTCGTCCTGCTTATTCAACCTATGAATTTCTTGCTCCAGCCGTCCAAATCACCACGTGCTCTTGCCTCCCATGGCCGGCTGTGCTGCCGCGGAGGCCTCACCGCCCCCTACTACTCCCACCGCTGGCCAGGCCCTGCGTCGATGGCAGCCTCACACCATAGCCGAACCAGTGAACCCTCGTACTCCTCTTCGCGTGGGCATCCACTGCCGTGTCTTCCGGCCGGCTCTGCGTCATTCCCTTCCTTGGCCTCGCCGTCGTCCACCGCCTTGGTGCTCTCGGTGTGGCGTGGTAAATGTGGTCAACGAATGACTTCCATCGGAACAGTATTGTACATTGAGAGGCTGACAGCTGGGTCCATGGTCGCAGCAAGGAAGTGCCTCCTTATTATGCTCAAAATAATTATTCCTCCACCTGACAACAGGGACCCACCGGACGGGCCACCGTATTTCACAAAAAACGTTTCCCCCTGACTGTTGGGACCCACCAGCTACATCTTCACACGCAAGGAAGTGCATCCATATTACAGGCAAAAAAAATTATTCGCCCCCCTGACTGCTGGGGCCCACCAGCTACATCTTCGCATGCAAGGAAGTGCCTGACAGTCGGGACCCACCTGGTTGAAGCGTACGCAGCTTTGTCATTCTGGTCGCGAATGTGTACGTACATACTGATTGATGTAGAGGCGCGCACGTGTGCTAGTAGATGCACGCACGTAGCATGTACATGTACGTACAGCGGCCAGGATGCAAGAAAGAAAATATGGCCACGTACGTACATACGGGCGAGGTCTCGAGCGCCTACTCGCGCATACGTATGGCTAGGGCTTGTGTACATGGTTGGGTCAGAACGGAGAAACTTGATTGCCGTCGTATTCATGGGGAGCCAACCAGCTGGGTCGGAACGGAATGCGTTGTCGTGTTCATCAGGAGCCAACCGGCTTGGACAGAATAGCTGATGGAAACGAGGCCTGGCGTACCGCAGAACGGAGGAAACGGACTTGTGTTGGACCGGCCACGGTCGAAACGGGATCATGTTCATTGGGAGGGGTCTGGCGTACCGCAAAACGAAGGAAACGGACTTCTATTGGACCTCCTACGGTCGAAACGGGGTCCTGTTGACCGGGAGGGGTGTGGCGTACCACAAAACGGAGGAAACGGACTTTTCTTGGACCGCTACGGTCGAAACGGGGGACCTGTTCGTCGAGAGGGGTGTGGTGTACCACAAAACGGGACTCCATGGGCTACTGTTCATCCACCGTTAACCTCCTCCAGCCTCCACCTGCGACTGTTCATCCACGGACTCCTGTTCATCCAGCCTCCACCGTGCGCTCCTCCACCGGCTACTGTTCAACTAGCCCTCTCCACAGGGTCCTGTTCAACCACCCCTCCACGTGCTACTGTTCATCCAGCCCTCCACCGGCTACTGTTCAACCAGCCCTTGATCGGCTACTGTTCAACCAGCCCTCCATGGTGTCCTGTTCATCCAGCCCTCCACGGGGTCATGTTCATCCACCGGCTCGATCGATCGGGGTACTGTTCATCCAGCGGCAACGGACTCTACTACCATGGTTCTTGTTCATCCAACCCCACCGGGAACTGTTCATCCAAACCCCCCAACAACGCCCACTGTTCATCCAGAGGCAGCATTGATCGGCTTCAGTTAGCAGCAGGAGCGAAGGAATCGCTCGATCGGGTTCAGTTAAGAGCCATTGATCGATCGCTCGAGTTCAGTAATGCATAGCCTGCAGTACAATCGCTCGGGTTTAGTTAGAGCCCAACGCCTCGCTCGGGTTCAGTTAGAGCCCAATGCCTCACACACACACGCGTATGTATGAGATAAACGCGCATCGCTCGGCCCCCGACCACCCATCGTAACTGGGAACACCCTGATATTTTCCTCGCCCTCGCTTCTACCACGGATTTTTCGTCATGGACGGCCCAAAGAATGTCATGCAACTGCGTCTCCAGCCCGCCAAGGACGAAAAGCCCATTTTTTGTCATGATTTTTTGTCATAGAAGTAGGACCCCACCACATCTATGATGATACCGGGTTTTGTCACAATTATCATCATAGAAGTGTCATAAGTATGACACACACAAAATTTGTTCGGCCCAAAATGTCACAGATGTGTCTTTTTTGTAGTGGTACCAGCTAGCAGGGGTATTCATTTTCTTGTGCGTAATAAGGAGGCACTTCGTTGTGTGCGAAAATATAGCTGGTGGGTCCGATTTGTGAGCGGGGGAATGTTTTTTCATGAAATACAAAGGCCCTTCTGGTGGGTCCCAGCTGTCAGGTGGATGAATCATTATTTTGCGCGTAATAAGGAGGCATTTCCTTGTGTGCGGCCGTGGACCCAGCTATCAGCCTCTTCGCGCACAGTCTACTTCCGATGGATGTCGTTCGTTAACCATGTTGACTACTCCATGTAGAGCGCATCCAAGGTGGTGGACGATGGCGAGGCCCCGGAAAGCAATGTGCCAGATATGGGAAGACGTGGGAGTAGAGTCGCAGACGAAGAGGTGTATGAGGGTTAACTGGTTCTGGTGCGGTGTGGTTCAGCAGATGATGGAGAAGAAGAGGAGGTGTGGAGGGATGGCCTGGCCAACGTTGGGATAGCACTTCACAGCGAAGCGTGCTAAGCAGAGCTGCTAGCAGCAGGAGGCGGGAGTAGGTGGTCCCGGCAGCGCTAGAGGAAGAAGACGAAAGATTCAAGATGGATGTCGGTCGTTGGATGTAAATCCAACGGCTAACGATGTCAGAGTCATTTGTTGACTAAGTTGACAATGACTTGCGTTGGCTTTGACCTATTGGCCCACATTTCAGCCTCCAGAAATGTGGCACGTATTCAACCCATTTTTTCAGAATTTACAGTCAATTTGATCTCTCTTTTTTTAGAACTACATTCCATTTGTTGGGTTGGGTGAACAAATAATGTAGCGTCCATGCGGCCAATTTATTTTTCTTATAAAAAATTATAGGCCATTTGCACTTTCTTGAAATACATGATTTTGCTGGGCTGATTCAAATTATAATGTTGGGTTGGGCACACCAATGTTATCAATAAATAAACAGGGGCTGAGCATTTTTTTATAAATATATATAAATAATATGTGATTTATTATTACATTCGTCCTTAAATCTTACCAAGCTTTTGTACACAATCACCAGGATTTTCCTTGCCAAAAAATCCAGTATTTTATTGTTAAGAAATTATTTTTATAAGTTAATAAGATATGGGATATTATTTTCTTACATATGTAAGTATTTGTTAAATATATGATGACAATAACAATAATATATAATAACATATAAAATAATTTAAATATATATAATATAGTTAGAAGGTAAACAAAAGTTGGACCATGCGTTCCTATTCTTATATAGAAAAATAGAACAGACCTCTGCGTTTTCTTCAAAAAAAATACATAAATTGGGTTGGCGATGTTTCAGGAAAAATAAAACCTCGGATGGGAGGTCCATAGGCCGGTCGATACATGACGGCCCTCAGAAAAATACAAACCGGCATGTCGTGGGCTGCGCATGTTAAAAATGAAAGCATAGACGGGCAGCCCAAAACCCAGCGGATACTTGCTGCCCCGGTGATAACAAATGATACTACCCACCAGCTCCACAGCTTCATTGTGAATTTCTCTCCTACGTTGAAACACCTAAAAAATTTAACTATGTTGACAAATCCGTGGGCCACAACATCAGTATAGCATTAGGAGGAAGTTTTTTTTGATGAGGCACTTGCTTGCGTACGGCCATAGACCTGGTGGGTCCTAACTGTCCGCCTCTCCATGTATAGTCCTCTCCAGATTCCTCTTGTTTGTTCAGCATGTTCACAACAGCAGACGGCGGCATAGCGGCGACCTCACAAAGGCGCATGAGGTGATTGGACCACCCAAGGCAGTGCCTTATTTGTAACGAAAGTACTGAACTAGCGCAGTGGCCAAGTGACACTACCCAATAGTTGTTCCGCTCGGGTTCGATTCCAGCTGATGCAGGGAAAATATCTCCAAATTTTTTGCCTCTGCCATTATTGACATGTGGGTCCCCATTGTCATCTACGCACACCACGTCCAACACTTGCCAAAACTTAATCCCTCATTTTCTCTGTTTTTCGCACACTCGATATTGTGTGGGCATTTTGAAAATAGCATATATTTTTGACTGTGCATCATATGAAGATGTGCTATGCATGAATATTGATCAGCAAGATGTTAACTGGCTGGTAGTTCCATTTTTGACCATGAATAAAACTTCCAACATGATGTTAACCCTGTTTGAAAAGGTCGTGTTAATATAAATGCTCTGCCTCTGAAAGTTGCAGTTTCTTATCTGAAACTGAACTTGCAGTTTCTTATCTGAAACTGAAACTTGTAGTTTCTTCTTTGAGAATCACATTGTCTGCACTTTTATACTCCTGTGAAACTACATTTTTTAAGTGCTAGAAATGGATCTCTAGAATACATAAAATACTTCATATGCTCAATACTGCAAATCTGAAATTCAAAAGACATTCATATCTGAAAGTACTCTCAAAATACACAACACAAAACACAATTCACATCCTGCAAATACTGACAACCCTAAGCTCCCCCTGACAATTCACAACCTGCCCGACTATTGGGCTGGGGGGCAGTCCCCTCCTATTCCTCGGCGGCAGACAGCCGCCCCGTGAGACGATGTGAACAGCGAGGGAGAGGATGGCGGGGAAGCGTCATCGGGCCAACTGCTTTTCTCCTCTTGCAGCTGGGTTCGGTCGACGAAGACTCCACCAGCTTGCTCTGGCACGACACCCTCAAAACCGGCACCCTATAGATGCTCGATCCTTCAATCTCTGGTGGATTCTCCATCTGGGATCGATACTCCCACCACCGCTCCCTCACGATCAGATTCGGTGAATCTGTTTGTTCCATCACCCAGAGGAGCAGCTCTATGTACTCCCGTGCGACTCCATTCGGGAGTATCGCCGCCTTTTCGCTCTGTTGTAGATATTTGGCCATGGATGTCGCCGCCTCCGCTAGTTGGCCCTTGTTGTCAAACCAAGATTGTATCTCCAACATCCTAGCTAGCTTCACATGGTCACCGTCTGCGATCCTCACGTATCGGTTGTACTCCTCCATCGATCTTCTTCTCCACAGCACCTTCACTCGCTGGCGGTGGTTTTTCAATGGAAGAGGAGAGGAGCAGCACTAGTTTTGTATTAGAACAGGAGAGGAGCTACGCTGGTTTTGGATTGGAACAAGAGAGGAGGAGCGGTGGTTTTGAAATGGAAGAGGAGAGTAGCGGCGCAGGATTTAGATTGGAACAGGAGAGGAGCGGCGATGGTTTAAGAGGAGAGGAGCGGTGCTGGTCTTGGAAGTATTTTTTTGTTTTGCGTATTTTGGGTCAAAGTTTGACAACATACTGTATTTGACAAGCAAAATGTGAATGCATGTCACCAAAAATTGTATCATTTGGTTCTTATTTGGATGTACTTTCAAATTATATTATCTTTGCAACGTATAACATATATTTAGTTTGTGAAAACCATGGTCAATTATGAACCAGAATAAAAGGGAGACTAGTTAGTGTGGGTTGCTTTCTTAATTGAAGGGTAAATTGATTTTGATTTTGATCCAATCACAGCACGTCGGCCCTCTCGTCCAAACCTAAATCGCTATCCCACGCTCCTCTCCCTCTTCTCCGTTGCAAAACCACCTCCTCTCCTCTCCATCATCTCCATTCCAACACCACCATCTCGCCTCTCCCTCTTCTCCATTAGAAAACCACCTCCTCTCTCCTCGGATGAGGATCCCCTAACGTAACCCATCCTGCCATTGAGACACTGTTGAGGGAGTCCTAGACTAAGGGGTCCTCGGACGTCCAGAATTTTATCCATGGGCTGGACTAATGGGTTGTGATGACATGAAGATCGAAGACTGCACCGTGTCCGGATTGGACTCTACTTGGCGTGGAAGGCAAGCTTGGTGACCGAAGATTCCTTTTTATGTAACCGACTCCATGTAAACCCTAGATCTACTCGGTGTCTATATAAACCGAAGGGGATAGTGCAGAGTAGCCTTCTCAAGCAGCATTGTAATCCAGCTGTCGAGCCCCTGGATACCATCAAGAGGGTCCGGACTACACTGCAACAGGACAGTGTGGCTCGTCAAGAGCTCGACTAGCAATTTGGCCTCTGTCCCAGCCCCAATGAGGCATGATATCAAGTCCTCTAGAAGGACTGGAATGCAACAGAGGCAAGCAACACAGGTGTGTAGGGTAACCTTTATACGTTCTTCTTGGCGGTATTCACACTTCTTTCTCAGGACCCGCACACTGCACCATACTGATTCTGGCACGTTAAATGGCCAGTTACTTCTAGCACCATCTGTACAAGATACGCCTTGACGTATCCATCCAGTTATAATAAAAATGGTTCGTGGCCCAGTCTCTATGTTTTTCTCCTCTTACTTTGTTTTATTTCTATCTGCCTATCTGCTGCATCGACACTCTTTTACGTTTCATATTCGCCAGGGGCTACCTATCGCCCCACAATACGGCAGCACAGTCCGAACACTTCTTATACATAAGTTCGGCACCCCGAATTTAGCATTATATGCATTGGCTCCGAATCATGTCTTTGGTCAATAGTTGGGTTGCCCGGCTCCTGTGCTTGCTACCCTATGTTCCGCTCCATCGGCTAGGGTAGTAAAGGGAGAACTACTGCGATTGTGCCCTGGCTTGGACTGGAAGAGCACGTCAGTAGAGAAAGCCGAAAACTGACTGTCATGATACGGCGAGAGCCGGTCAGCTACTCGAGGGTTACAAATCGTTGGAGATTTTATCTGCATTATGCGAAAGATCGGCACTTCCTGATCAGATGATGACAACACTCTGGCTCGAACCAGGGGCCGCACCCATGCTTTTTTATTAAAACTCCTATGGCTAAGTGAGGGCATTTAAGCCGTATAGTCCGATTTCCTTGTTCGTTGCGCTAAACAACTACTTCAAGGACCATGTAATTGGATTAAGATTGTTTAGATTCCATCCCAAACACCTCCGTGCTATCTACGTGAGGGCAGAAGCTGACGACTGGCCAACCCTCATATTACACATAACATGGCCACACAGGAGGAAACAATCAAAGCATAATAAAATTGCATTAACAAAATAGGCTTTGTTTCTCATAATACAAGGTAACGGCAACATGAATACATTCATTCAAACACAATGTCCTGTGAACATTGTGCTGCCGCAAGGCGAGACCCCTCCAAGACATCCGCAAAATACCGTTCCGATGTATGGTGCTCCTTGCCCTCCGGTGGCCCCCTGGCCACCTCGACGGCGTCCATCTTCACCCACCACATCTTGCAACAGGCGAAGGCCATGCGTGCACCTTCAATACAGACGGAGCGCTTCATGACGTCCAGCCGAGGACATGCGTTCACCACCAGCCTCACGAGTCTGAAGTAGCTGCTTGGCATAGCTTCGGCTGGCCATAGTCGGATTATCAAATCCTTAATGGCTAGTTCGGCCACCCTATGCAGCTCCACCAGTTGTTTCAGCTGATCGGTGAAGGACGCGGGATGCTCCGGCGCCACATACTGCGACCAGAATAGCCTCTTCGTGGAACCCCCTCCTTCGGCTCGATAGAACTCCGCGGCATCGGATACATTGCGTGGCAAATCCGCAAAGGCCCCTAGGGAACTCCGAACTCGAGTTAGTAAAACGTATTGCTTCTCCGCATACTTGCTCTGCATCTTAAATGCCTTACCTGCCGTGATCTTCTTGGCCTCCTGGATCTCCTGGAGGGTGACCTGGGCCTCATTCCGGGCAGTCTCCGCGCTTTGACGAGCCTTGGTGAGTTCGGTCCCTTGAATCGATACATCATGCTCCAATGCCTCACATTTTTTCACCGCATCCTGGAGCTCCTGCTGGACTTCTTTGACCCAGGCCTTGAGCTTCTTACGGGCGGCTTGCTGCTGGACAGCCTTCTCCTCAGCCTCGCCCAGGGCCTTCTTCACGGCCTCGACCTCGGTCGCGGCTTCCGCACATATAATGATACCGCTGTCACTACACAATGCTTATCCTTTCCCGAACATATAGGAAGTCGTTCCTCACCTTGCTTATCTTGGAGCCGAACCTTAATCTCGCTGAGCTCGTTCTCGGTCCGCTCCAGCTTCTGCTTCAGCTCGGAGACCTCGGCAGTATGCGAGGTCGTGGTCAACAACGATGCCTGCTTATTCATACATATTCTGTTAGTATCCTACAATAAGAAGTTGATCCTCTGTCCGGTTCTTCTTGCCGAACTCCGGACAGTGTCTCAGGGGCTACTGAATACATGGGGTCTTCCTCTTTCTATGTCGCTTACCTCGAAACCTGTCAACAGATTGCTGGAGGCTTCGTCTAGTCCACTCTTGGCGGACTGAACCTTCTCGATCACCGCACCCATAAGGAAACGGTGATCGTCCACAACAGAGGCGCCTCGTAGCGCCTCCATCAGGTCATCTAGCGCCCCTGGGTGGACAGGGGCCACCGGTGGAATTGGCACACCCCCTCCTTCGAAGGAGGGTGCTCGCCTGATTCTGAAGCCATATGGACCTCCGGAATCGTATCCGGCTGAGGGCTGAACTGAATACGGCCCTCTTCGCCGGTCTCTTTGGGGATCTGCTCCCCCATCTGTCCGGCAGTAGCTACCTTGTGGCGCCCCCTGAACAATGTCCTGAGCTCCTCCCTTCGGAGCGTCCCTTCGGGATAACACTTCGGTGTCGTCCCTGGCCCTGGGGGAGCAAGAAGGCGGTGGTGACATGCTCGCCATCTCCGACGGAGCCAGCGAACCTCCAGATGAGGACCGCTGGATAAGGTCACGGGCCGGACTACAAAAGTGTGGATTAACCATGTCAGCATAATAAAAAGAAAGGGCTGGATATGCACGTAAATGAGCCATGTCGCTTACGTTGTGGCCTGAGGCCTAGTGCGGGGGCGTCGTTCCGGACTACTGTCAATGTCCAATGCGGTGTTGACCGCTGGGGCACCCTTCCCCTTTTTGGGCGCTTTCGCCTCCAGATGTGTTGAGGCCACCCTCTTCTTCTTCTTCTCCTAGGGAGGAGGGTTCTTTTCCTTCTCCTCCTCCTCTTCCTCGTCATTGTCCTCGGGGATGGAGGAATGGGCCTCGTCGTCTTTGGACGTCGCGTCCGAAGCGCCCTTGTGATGGGGGCCACTCTTGTCCCCCTTGGCCTTCTTCTCCAGCGCCGTATATGGCGCCGGCACCAGCATCCTCGCCAGGCGCGGGATGACCGGTTCCTCGGGCAGCAGTGCCGAACACTGGATCCACTGTGCCTTCTCCACCCAGTCCTGAAGGAGCAATACCAAATCTCAGACATCATCCTTGAAACATTCAAGTTGGGAATACATCAAAAGAAACATACCTCGTTGGTGGGGCGTTTACAATTATGACCATGGTCTGAGTCCATGGCCAATGGCTTCTCATTGCCCTTAAAGAGCAACTTCCAGGCCCCTTCATGAGAGGTGTCGAAGAGCCTTCTCAGGGTCTGGTGCTTCTTTGAATTGAACTCCCATAAAGGGCGGCTTCGGCGCTGGCACGGAAGAATCAGGTGGACCAGCATCACCTGGATAACGTCGACGAGCTTGACATCCTTGGTCACCATGCTTTGAACGCGCGTCTGCAGCGCTATCATCTCGTCAGGAGAACACTAGTCCGGACACTTCTCGACCCAGGAGGTGAGCCGCGTGGGAGCACTAGAGCGGAATTCAGCAGCTATGACCCAGGTGGTGTCGCGAGGTTCTGTGATGTAGAACCACTACTTTTTCCATTCCTTTACTGTCTCTATAAAGGTGCCTCTGGGCCAGGAGACATTGGATAGCTTGCCCACCATGGCCCCTCCGCACTCAGCGTGCTAACCATCCACCACCTTCGGCTTCACGTTGAAGACTTTGAGCCACAACCCGAAGTGGGGATGGATGCGGAGGAAGGCCTCACACACGAAAATAAACGCCGAGATGTTGAGGAAGGAATTCGGGGACAGATCATGGAAATCTATCACGTAATAGTACATCAGCCCGCGGACGAAAAGGTGGAGTGGAAACCCTAGCCCATGGAGGAAATGGGGGATGAAGACTACTCTCTTTGTGGGCTCCGGCGTGGGGACGACTTGTCCCTCGGCTGGCAGATGGTGGGCGATCTCCTTTGCCAAATATCCGGCCACCCGGAGCTTAGTAATGTCCTCCTCCTTGACGGAGGAGACCATCCACTTGCCATGACCACCAAATCCGGACATGGTTGCTTGAGTGGAAAGGAGATGGGAACTTGGGCGCTGGAGCTTGAGATCGGAAGGGCGAAGATAGAGAGAAGGCATGAGTAGAGTAAGGGGGAATCCTTATCCCTTTATAAAGGCAGCAGATATTAAACGCCTCCTCACTCGCCTTAGGATTCGCCTGTTCCCTAGGGCTATATGAACGGCACGGTTGAGTTACCCATGCCCGCATTGATGAGAATCTCTGTTTTGACAAGACGTGCCAATAGCAACAACGTCTCGAAACGTCGGATAGCAGAAGAAAAACGGTTCGAAATTATAACCGGACAGACACGATGCCGTGTTGGAGAGAAGCTATCAATAGATTGGATTCGTGCAAATATTATATTCTCTTTGCGGTTGTGTATGGTGTGCGTAACAGGTCCGGATGCACTTATTTCGTCCGAAGACTATTCTGGAGTTCGGGAGGGAACCCGCCTTGCAATGCCGAAGACAAATCTGCGTGTCGGACTCCTCGTCATTGAAGCCAGGTTCATGGGCTACTGAGGGAGTCCTAGACTAAGGGGTCCTCGGACGTCCGGCCTGTTATCCATGGGCCGGACCGATGGGCTGTGTTGACATGAAGATCGAAGACTGCACCGTGTCCGGACTGGACTCTACTTGGCATGGAAGGCAAGCTTGGTGACCGAAGATTCCTTTTTATGTAACCGACTCCATGTAAACCCTAGATATCCTCGGTGTCTATATAAACCGAAGGGGATAGTCCGGAAAGGACACCACATATACTCATTACCATATTCCCAGGCTAGACTTCTAGGGTTTAGCCATTAGGATCTCGTGGTAGATCAACTCTTCTAATACTCATATTCATCAAGATCAATCAAGCACGAATTAGGGTATTACCTCCATAGAGAGGGCCCGAACCTGGGTAAACATCGTGTCCCCTGTCTCCTGTTACCATCGATCCTAGACGCACAGTTCGGTACCCCCTACCCGAGATCCACCGGGTTTGACACCGACAATTGACACATGGGTCCCACCAAGCGCAGGGCCCACCTGTCAGCGACTGAAAGGCAGGGAAACCTCTACTCTCCATCATCTCCATTCCAAAACCACAGTCTTGCCTCTCCCTCTTCTCCATTTCAAAACCACCCCCTCTCCTCTCCATCATCTCCATTCCAAAAACCCCATCTCGCCTCTCCCTCTTCTCTATTGCAAGACCACCGTCTCTCCTCCCATCTTCCAAAGCTAGCACCGGACCACTCAGAAGGACATCTATGGAGAGGATGCAACAGTGAATCAGGTAGATCACTGGTGGTGACCAAGCAAAGTTAGCTAGGTTGAAGGTGATCCTTACTTGATTTGACAGTGAGTGGGATATTTCGAGGATGGTGAGGGCCATGTGGTAATGTATGCGGAAGAGCGAGACGGCGGCGATGTACTCCTCGACGGTAGTCACGCCACAGTCCTTCGAGTTCATCGAGTATCTCCTCTGGGCATGGAGCAGACAGATTCGCCCAAGGCGAAAGTCAGGCGGAGGTGGTGGGCATACAGGCCGAAGGTCGAGCACCCAGAGGATAACGAATCGATCGAGTACGGTGTGCCGTTCGTGAGGGTGTAGAGCTAGCCGGAGCCATAGGAGTATTCGTTCTCCCACCGCAAGAGGAGGCTGGATGGCGAGACGTCGCTTCCCCTCCATTCTCCACGGTTCCCTCGACGCTCGCCTCGTTTCAACGGCGTCGGTAGGGTTTAAGGTAAGCTTCGCACTAACCTAATCTTCCATATGCTCATGCTTATAATCAGTGTGACAGATAATAAAAATCATGCTTACAATCAGTATCCGAGTACTACGCCAATCACCCAAAAATAGCTATGGACCTTTGAGTCAAAGTTGTGCCACTGTGTACAAATAAAGAAAAATAGATTAGTGCTTCTTTCAGAAAAGAGTACACCCTAGAAAACTACCAATATAAGCTACTAGTATTTTTTTGAAGTCTAAGCTACTAGTATTTGCTTAGAGGATTTGCTGCCGAGAAAGATCCGTCCATAGTGAGAACCACACATCTTACTGATGGTGGTGGATGCCAATGCTTAGATGGAGCAGGGTTGGTGTCGGTAATTTTTACTTGGCACCTCGCACTCTGCATGTATGTCGGTTCCATCCTTACATTTGTGCGGTTCCACAAAAATGCAGCTGAATAACCCTGTTTGCACAGATAATGAAAAGGCGTGATTACATTATAGTGGCACTAGTTGATGAAACATACACTAATAAATAGAAGAAAATTTTGCGATAGTATCGTAGTATGCCATGCTGCGAGGGCGAGATGGGCCCTGCGACGCCTCATACTGGAAATCGACCCAAGTCTCCCTAATACACCTTCTACCAGTGATGAACATCAGTATACAACGATAGTACAAGGAGGGGCCTTGAGACATTCCAATCTCTATTTTTCTGCAGATCAACTAAAATTAAGCACCCCGGTTTGCAGAAACGCTTAAACATTAACAATGGGACTAGTTCATGAAACATATACTAACGAAGAGAAGCACTTTCTTTATCTACATTGGAAATGAAATGATAGAGAGGACACTTGCTCTATTTTAACTCTATTATTACTTCATTTTATCAGTGGCACTAGGGTTGAGCAGGTGGCAAATGAGGTGTACCGTGCATCGCAAGGATGGAGGCCGGGGGTGCTTAGACTGGGATGTTGAAGCTGTCTCTTTCAGTCCCTATCTTCCCCTCTGATGTTTCTGTGGTAGAATTTGGGTTGTAATCCAAACTTGGTCGAGCTGGTGATGCGTCTCCCTACCTGCCTAGCTTATGTGGCGAACTTGTCTCCTGCTAGTACTCAATCCGTTCTAGTAGCAGTTGCATGACTTCCCATTTACACTGAGATGTTGTCAGATAATGGTTCTCTATGGTTGGATTTCGTTAATGAAATCGTAGGAAACCCCCTCTTTTGATATATAAAAAATTAGTGCCACTAGTGGTGCCAAAACATTGCCTCAAATTAATAGTGCCACTAGATTAAGGTGCAAAATAATAACATTACTGCTTTATCATGGCAGTGCCAAAACAGTAGCACAAGAGCAGACTCAACATGCAGGATCTTTGGCAAATGGTGAGACCAAAAAGGAACATACCTCGTGATGGCAACCATGTCTGCAGTCAACGCCATCATAGAAGGGATGACACCAGTCACCAACATGTATGATTCAATTCATGGGACCTTTTGCTGCAGTTCACCTAAAATGAAGCAATGTCCCATGAGCTAGCAGCTTCTTCTTCATATTTTTTAAAGAAAAGGGCTCCAGCCCCGGTTCCATTTCCATCAGAAAACGAAACCCACAGAGCTTCTTCTTCATTAGTTGCAATAAAATTGAGCAACATCAAGGTTGGTTGTGAAGCTCCTGGTATGTTCAACTATAATTTGGAAATCATTTGTCCAATTGAACTAAGATCAAGCGTGAAATGTATGTCTCTGTTTGCACAAAAAAGGTGGAAAGGAGGGTGACAAACAAGTGATGAAACATATATCAAATGAAAAGAAGCATGTTCCTTATCTGAATGGCAGTCCTACAAGGAAAGTAGCAATTTCTAAAGCAACAACATTGCTAGATATTAGGATCTCAGGAAGTAGATACAAATGCAGTGACATCAATACAAATGCAGCGACGTCAGGAGCTCGGGAAGTAGAGCAAGGCTGGTTTCGAAGGAAGTTATACCTGAGGGTCATCGGGATGTCACTAGGTGGGTGGCGGGAGGCCAGATCTGCCCACACTACGACAGCGAGGAATAAGGGGTCGAAGGCCCTCCCTAGCCAGCGGTGCTTGTGAGAGAACGACAAGGCACGTTGATCGGGACGCACCGGCAGTGGGTAAGAGTCGTCGCCGAGGACGACCGCGTGAACGTTGCACCTTCTCACCTTCCTCGGCGGAGAGGATTCGGCTGGATCTGTGACCAGCGGTGAGCAGAGAGAGAATGTGGCAACCGCTGTCGTGTTTAGATCTGGAGAGGACGAGATAGTGTGAAGAGAGCAACACTAGCAAGCAAGCGCGGAGGCTCCTGCCTATATATAGTGGAGTACTACTAGTTTTATTTTGTCTACTAGAGCAGGCTTGACCTCATCAATGACTGTCTTCATTCACGTGCCCCGGAGGCGCAGTTGTCCTCATTTTGAACTGAAGCACTGGATTATAACATGACAAGAAACCATAACCTCACTGCCCAAAGGAGACAACATGAATCCCGACGGACAAACTAGACAAGGATCAAAACTCAAATTAAAGATAAACTCGTAGAAAAGGGGTACATTGATAGATGCCCTAATTAACATAGTCGGCTTGACATAGATGGTAGCCGAGTCGTCTTCGTGCATGTGGCCCCCATGACTAGCACCTTGGAGGAACTCAGTTGTCGCTGTTTAACCCTCGTAGTGATCCGAAGCAGATGACACCTAATTTTGCGAGATGACAAGAAACCTTTTTTAGATTTCTCACCAGAACTACAGCCCTGTACAATACAGCCTGCACGATATGTAGACGATAGCCAATACAGGCATGTCTGCTGGAGTCTGTTCACATACGTGGACGAACTGATCTTCCATGTCATGTTGGGATCGTCTAGGCACCAACGTCGAGGCCTCCACCAACGTCTCTACAACACTTCTCTAGTACTATCGCTCGTCTCTCTCTTATATTAACTCACCCGACTTGTAGGGCCGGGGAGTGTGCCTATGGTCGGTTCTCAATTGCGGTCCCACATGTGTGTGCAAACGCAATATGACGTGCATTCTTTTCGGAGAGGGGCGTGCCAGACCAACCGACTATCTCGGTGCGACGCGAATGCGAAGGGCGTGTTGTATACTGTACTCCATAAATGTGTACCGCCGTTTTCTTGAGGCTTTGCTCCATGGCGCAATCCATGGATACAAAATTAGTATATTGTACCATTTAAAAGTCGAGGGTGGGGCTTTTCCCGCGCAGTAGGCGGGGCAGTTCCACCTAGTCGGTTCGACAAAGATGCGAGAAGATTAGGGAGTAGGCTGCTGCAAATGTAGGGTTATGTGATTTGACAGCGAGTTACTGCTAGACAGGTGGGGCCCGGTGACTTGACTTGCCATTATCATTTTAACGGCGGCGCTACGACCGGCGTGAGTCTCCCGATTCCTGACCACCTCCATACAAGTGCCTCTCCCAATGCTCCACCATGAAGAGGTTGGCTCTTGCTCGAGAGCCCACTCCTACACTTTTTCCTTGCCTCTTTCCCCCACATATGCAAAAATGCCATGTAAAACGGGCTTATAGCCCACTATTGTACTTGATCCTACAGGTGCTAAGCCTTCCACATAGGAATAAAGTCTGATGTGGCAAGTTAATTAAGAAGAGAGAGACTAGTTAGGTGACCCCGGGAAGAAATGGTGGTAAGCATGTGTACCAAGATGAATGAAACTTAGCAACAAAAAACTAAGCACCTATGCATTGGGGACTTGAGTTGCTAAGCCATTTAATGCCCATAGCACCTCATCTAAGCACCATTTCATTGGAAGAGGTCACTCCTTGGCAAATGCAACAAATACTACAAAGAAAGAGATAGAGAGAAGTAAACAAAAATACTCTTATAGCCAACCTTATAGCTAACCTTGTTATATGAGTGACTAAGTGATGACTATGTATGGCATTCCAACATCAGATAGCCTAATGCACCGTGTTAAATCGCCAAGGGCGCGACCGCGTGAGCGAGGCGACGGTCGTGGTAGGCGCGACCATGATACGGGCTGCTGGCAGCCCTTGGATCTAAGATCGAACGGTCGCATGCTAAGTTGCTGAAAATTTGCAGAATAACCCTCCGGGATAGGATATTCACTCATAGGTCTAGAATCACGCCATGCAACCATTTGATCTCAGAACCAAGGGCTCTTGGAAGCCCGTATCATGGGAGAATGGAAAGCTTCGTATCACCTATAATTTTCCCGATGCTTGACATGACATCGAAAGCCATTTAATTGGGCATCGAGTAGACATGACATCTAATTGGCCCCCATAGTACTGTGCATGAATCCATTGATCCACCAGGCAAGCCACTACCCGGCCTTTCGCACCCCCCCCCTCGGCATTTTTACAATCGATAAACCGCTTCTAGTCGTCCCGTCCTTTCACATTACGACAGTTCCAATAATCCTAACCCTCCTCCCAAATCCATGGCGTCCCAAATCTCCATGATCAGCGGTGAGTACAAGGTTAGAACCATCACCGGTAACGAGTTCGATGTCATCTACACCCGTTCTCCCGCAATGGTGAAAGAATGCCTTGCTCACTTCAAACGCATGTTCGAAAACTCAAATGTTGAGTGGGTCGCTGGGATAATTGTTGAGTACACCACAGTCCTGGGAAGCGAGAAGAATCTAAAGGAGGCAGAGAAGAAGAGGCCCGCTCTGATCCAGGTTTTCGTGCATGACTTATGCTTGGTCTACCACATATGCCATGCCGATGTTGAGTGCGAGGAATTTAAGAAGTTCCTCTAGGGCGGCCGAGTCAAATTTGTTCCTGTAGACTTTAGGAATGATAAGGAAATCCTGGGCCGGATAGGCCTCGTTGTAAGCAACCCCTTCGACCTCTAGAAGGAAGGGTTGGTGCCCTCCCGTGATCAGCCTTCAATGCTGACCCTGGCAGGAGCCATGGTTCATCCTTCGTATGGTAAACTAAAGAAACCTCTGCACACGTTTCATCATGCATCGTAGTGGAATGTACTAGATATAGACCACATCCACTACAATGCAATGGATGGCTACCTTTGTTTCAATATCTACAAGGGTTGGATGAAGAGCAAGAGCCAAGTCTGCGGTTCAAGCAAAGAGGTATCGCCCAAGAGGAAGAGGGACAAGGACAAAGTCGAGGATGTGGATGAGGACTCCGAGTATGGTGGCAGTGTCGTTGCTCATGGTGGTTCTAATGCAGTGTCTGTCGGATTAGTTGCTTAGTTTAATTTCTGGTGTGCTTAGTTTTATTTGAGGGGTGTGTTGTGCTAAGCCCCCAGTAGAACTATGTTATGTTTCTTCTTGTTACTTTAACTCTTCAGTACACACATACTAGTATTTCTTACAGTTCATCTTTTAGTTGGTATAGTACTGCGAATACCACCCGTTTCTTCACATTATATACTACAATATATATGGACAACATCATATAGCCAGCAGTTTACTTGTCAAGGAATTTCAGGGGGCTTAGTTTTGTCAAAGAATTTCAGGGTGCTTAGTTTTATTTGGCAGGTGTGTTGTGCTGGTCACCATTATTGTGCCTCAAATCTCTTTTGCCATGTTATAATGACATAAATACCGATGGACCAACATGCCAGCTCTCCCTCTACCTCCCTACAATAAAATAAAGTGTGGGGCCTACTTGATCCCAACGGCGTTCTTAGTTTCCTGTAAAATTGTTCGCTTGGTTACTCCTGACAAGCGGGGCCACACTTATCATTGCAAGAATCGAATTATTTTTGTCATGTAACATGGTCAACGGGTTTGACGTGAAAATCACAATGTCTAATGGTATTTTTGAACAAACATCTAACTTAATGATGGCATTTTTGAGATATCTAATTGCATTTTTGAGCAGGCATCTCACGGACCGATGGCATTTTTTAGTAGTTCTAACTTCTAATGGCAAAACTAAGTAGTGATACAGAAACTAGTGGCATAAATAATAAGAACCCGAGAATTAAATAGGTATGCTAATTTCTTTAATATAAGTTAGCACCCCGTTTAAGCACGTACTACTCCCTCCTTCCATCTATATAGGGCCTAATGCATTTTTCGAGGCTAACTTTGACCAAATATTAGAACAATAATATATGTCATGCAACTTACACAAAGCACACCGTTAAATTCGTGTGTGAAAGGAGATTTCAATGATATAATTTTCACATTGTGCATATCATGTATTATTAATCTTGTCAATAGTCAAAGGCGGTCTTAAAAAACGCATTAGGCCCTATATAGATGGAAGGAGGGAGTAGATTTTTTAATAGTACTATATGCATAATTTGGCGACGAGCAGTCTCTATATGTACCACGTTTTTTCTTTAATTTCATCTTATTAGTTTTGCTCCATGGCGCAATCCATCGATCCTACTACTGTACAAAAGTATATATTTTTTAAAAGGCTATAGGGCGGGGCAGTCTAGCTAGGTCGGTTTCAAGAGAGGTGAGGGCCTTTGTGATTTGACGGCCCATTACTGCTGGAAGGCGGGGCCTTGTGATTTGACTGTTCGGATAAATATGCCGATGACCTGAGGAGGAGCAAAGAATCGTGCGCTATACTCAAGTTTTCCACTGGAGTATGACTGAGGAGCACGAAACACGGCAGCCCAGTGCCATATCTCTACTCTCTACTCTTAGTATATATTACTAGCAAGAGGCATTGTTCTATTAGCAATAAAGAATGATCTAATTTGCTAGTCATCTCATTTTTAGCATTCTTCTATTCATGCCTCGCAGAGAACGTGACACGTGCGGCGAAACACCGAAAGCAAAAGAAGAAATATAGGAGCAAAAGAAGAAGGAAGATTATCACCCCCAAAAAAAGGAAGACGCACACAAAAGTCTGGGGCGCTGTTCTCACTACATGATGGGTTGCTGGCCGCGGAGTCGTAACTGCTTCTTCATCGCCTCCACGACCTCCATCTCCTTGCGCGTCTCCTCCGCCATCTTCTTCATTGTGTCCATGACGCGGGATTTCTCGACGGGAGCCTTCATCATCTATTCCACGGCCGCATTACATACCACGGCCGCATTACGTACCTTCGCCAACTCCTCCTTCCGTTCCATGATGAGGGCGTGCAGCATCTTCATCGAGGAACTACTATTCACATGCAGCTTCTTCCAGCCAGCGTTCTCCTCCTTCAGCAGGTCGAGCTCATGGCAGAGCTTCGCCTTGTCCTCCTGAAGTTGCAGGATTTCACCAGTCGCCTTCTTCTCTGAGGCAATGCTCTTCTTCAGCAGCATCACCAAGCCGGCGGTCAACTCCCCTTGCTCATTGAGCTCAGCGGGCATGTCGTCGAGGCTCTCCTTCAGCAGCTCCACCAAGCCGTGGATGAACTCCTTCTTCTTATTGAGGTGCTTATTGAGCTGATCGGGCATGCCGTTGAGGGATAATGACTCCAACGCCGCCAGCTCGGCATGTTCGCCTCCGCGGCTAGGGCACTCCTGAGAGCCATCGCCTGCCCGTGAGAGACCTTTCGAGGTCTCTGTGTGGCGGCGAGCCCTCTTTTTTTTTCTGCAGCCTTGGTTGCCGCTCCCTTGTTACGAGTAGTTCTTGACCTAGAGCTCTGCACACCGGCCATGGCAAGGACGGACGAAGAAGGAGGACTTATGAGGAGGAAGGTAGAGTAATTTTCAGTTAGGCAGTTCCCCTTTTTATAACCTAATTACTAGCATTAGAACTAAAACCTGCAAAGTGGGAACACGTTTAGGTTTGGTACGTACTGGTAGGTGTGAGTAGGCTTGCACTTAATTGTAGCACTAGTACTTTGGAATGTGATGGGAACAAGGTAAAGATTAATTGATGGTTTTGGTTTCGAGGCCCGAAATGGCTCCCGATAAGTTTAGTGGAACATAAATTTCAAGTACTCCCGATGAGTTTAGTAGGACATAAATTGTTTAACATAAAAAAAATATCATTAAAAAATAGAATATTCGAAGTTTGTAATGATATATTTTTCATAATGTATGCCTCTTATTAAGTTGGTCAAATTAATGACCTAGGTACACGTGCAAGACTTGTAAACTAAGATAGAGGGAGTACTACACTGCTCAAATGCGGTCGCACAAGTCAGTGATGTAACTGGTCGTACATGTCAGGCCAAGCCGATGCGTGTCCCTTCAGTGAGACGTGGGTCCGACCGACCGTCTGTCGGTGCGACCGACCGTAAAGTACTTACGCGATGGAGACTTCTGGTTGTTGCTTCGGTTGATTATCACGACCAAGCATTCTAAAACAAGTGATAAATAAATTACCACTTTTTCCAAATGACCAAGTATTTTTTATAGGAAAACAATACATATAGATGGAGTGATTGTCAAGGTTGCAAACCGACATAGCATTGCAAGTTCAATGCAGCAGCAACCGACTAGGTCACTGCATTGCTGGTGGGGAAGGAGGGAAACTCACCTCGCCTATGACACATGCCCAGCGGCACCGCCGCAACTGGTCCTGGGATTTGGCTTCTCCTACCACCCATTTGAACAGTTGCACCGGCTGATCATGCCATTGCGCATGCATGCGCGTTCTTTCCTCCACAGTCGACCCCGTGAATATGATCTCTGCCATTAGCCCTAGCTCGAAATCAACGTGACGCTACCTGATACTGACATCCCTCAGCATCTCTCCCCTGAGATCGACTTGCGCCTCCGCCTTGTACTGCACCAGGCACATCTCCTTGGAACTTCTCTCCAATCGATGCGACGCTTCCTCCATCCGATTTGCCCTTGCTGCCCACCACCTAAAATGCAGCCCTGGCATGTCCTCCAGCGTCACCGATCTGTGATTCTAGAGCAATGGATCCCCTCTAAAACACATGTGGGTTTCGCTCAAAGGAGACAGTGTTGCGGGCCGCAGCGAGAGGGCAGCCTGTGGGATCCTGGGATCTAAGGGATTATCCATGACGGGATTAGGTGGGCGAGGAGGGAAGGCGAGCCTAGGCACTGGCAGAGCCCTACGGGGCTAAGATAAAGATAGTAATACTCCACTCCATCCATATTTAAATACAAAGGCCACCAACAGTAGCCCTAGCAAAAAATGATCAGGTTGCCTGCGTCCTGGTTTATTGGCCCCCTTTTTTGTGCCAATTTTTATGAAATGCATAAATATTATGTTACTTACAAATATGGTCAAAAATTTGCAAAAATACGAAGGGGGCCAATGGAAGTACTAGCACCCCATGATTTAACTACTCGCATGCGCGCAGTGGAGTAGTAATGTCTTTCTTCCGCCCTCACGTCCACTCAATTTCCATGCGCTGTATTAATTGACTATCAATGAAATGAAGGACTTTACACGCGTCAAATTATCACATGAGGTGGATCTTCATACAAAAATGTGTCGCCCTATGTACCCACGTGTGTGTGCGAGGGAATGAGTGTGTGTGTGGCATGCGTGCACATCTTCGCTTCATGCATGTACCGCCAGTGTGGCTCAGAGAGGACGAGTACATTCTTCTAGAAGCAGTAGCACGTCACTGTGATCAATCCACACAAGGAGGTCGCGACAACGCCTCCACATGTGCCACGTAGCTTCATGAACTTTAAGAGAGACACTGTGTAGCGTGCCATTGGAATTCTAATTTATGTGTTTGCACATACTCTAAGTACTAGTAAGGTACACGTGCATTGCATGGATCAGATTTGGCAACCAAATTATGAATAAATACCACCCTATAGCATGCAAGCTCTAAGTCATATATGCCTGATGTAGACCTTCGTTTAATTCCTGTAGTTCATCTCATTCAAATTAAATTAGTTTTTATAAAAAAAATCTAGGGCCTCTTTGATTCGTAGGACTTCCAAAACACGGGAATAGGAAAAACATGGGATTAGAATGTAATGTCGTCTTGAATCCTACAGGATTGTACGAGTGTTTGATTGTGCATAAACAATGCAGGATTATTTGAAAGTGGTTTGAGTGGATGGGATGTTTCCTATGAAATCTAGTGCAAATGAATCCTATGGAAAAATTTCTATGGTTTACAATCCAACGAATCAAACAACCAACATAGGAAAAATTCCTAAGGATTAGAATCCTCCAAAATTCCTTTGAGAATCCTTTGAATCAAAGAAGCCCTTAATCTATTTTATGATTCATGGAATTGTGCATTGTAAAGCATAAAGTAAAAAACAAATAATGGCAATTCAACTAGAAAAAAGTTTGGGCAGTTATGATACGGAAGATTCTAGAACAAAGGAGAAGCATTTGTGTTTTGAGGTTTGTGCATTATGCTTAAGTTCAACCATGGAGTCTGCTAGATTGTACATGTGGCAAAATCTGGTGGGGGCTAGAAGATGGTGCGAGGGGCCAAGTGGAGGGAGACTATGAAGGAGTGCACAAGTGCGAGATCAATATTTGAAGAGAGGGGACGAGAACATGCGTTGTTGCACGCAGTGGTGGAGCCATGAAAAATAAATGAGCTAGGGGGGCAAGCATTGCTAATCCTTCACGAGGAGGGCCAATTCATCAACTTAAACCATTTTACCAGCAATTGTCTAATGATCACATTCATATTAGCCTCGATATATAGTGATGTTAGGGGGGGCCCTTGCTGCCCCCTGTCTTCGCCACTGTGCGCGTGTCTGAGAGATGAAGCGGAGGCATGGATGATGAGAGGGGGCGTTGGATATATAATTAATGTGGGTGTAGTAGCTATGTAATCCTATATACAGAGGTATATATTGATCGATGTGGACGTGGGAAAGAGGTTGATACCTCACTAGATATATAGATTGATCGGTCTGTGTTTAAAATTGTGAAAGACCTAGCTATATACACACACACACATAGAGGAACATCGATCGTTGTGCATGCACGTGAGAGATAAAGAATGCCCGATATGATGGGGAGGGGGAGGTGTGTGTGTGTGCACGCATGGGAGACCGACCTAAAGAAAAAGATTGCATGTGTGCGATTGATAATGCCGACTGGTACTGTGTGTGCATGCATGCATGAGAGAAAGTTAATTATACAATTATAAAGAGAAGATGACTGTGTGGGTGTAAAAGGCTAGGTGACATCATAATCAATGTAAAGTAGAATTCAAATATTTGAATAAGAGATCATGATGTTTGAAACCCATGCATGCATGAATATAACTGAGATATGTGCGGTGTGGTTTGGAAACGAGCATGTTGTACTGTATACACATTGAACAAGGTCAGACTTATTTGTATTTGAGATATCGATGGCAAACATCGTTTGGCCACATTGCATCCGTGCATGGACACACTATTCTAATTGGAGATGATGGGTGGCTTTCGCATCACATATCTATATCTATACCCCTATATATATTATATATTTTTTATTTTTATATAGTGCGCGAATAACTTTAACTTTGAAAGATGGTCGTTGGATGAGGCCAATCCGATGGTGCGGAGATGGCAAATTTGAGCACAACTGGCCGTTGTATATCATCTACATTCCACCAGATTTTGCCACATGTATAATCTAGAAGATTCCATGGTTGAACTTAAGCATAATGCACAAACCTCAAAACACAAGCAGTTCTTCTTTGTTCTAGAATCTTCCGTATCAGAATTGCCCAAATTTTTTTCTACATGATTTGCCATTATTTGTTTTTACTTTATGCCTTACAATGCACAATTCCATAAATCTTAAAATGGATTAGCTTTCTTATAAAAACTAGATGATTTTGAATGAAATGAACTATAAGAATTAAGCGAACATCTACATCATGCATATATGACTCAAAGCTTACATGCTATAATGTGGTATTTATTCATAATTTGGTTGCCAAATCTCATGTGTGCAATGCGCGTGTACCTTACTAGTCCAAATGGTGTTTGTGTGTGTTGTGCTTGTTAAACACATTGTACGTAGTATATCATACATGGTTTAGATTCCGAACATCTAGCCAGAGCATACATGTACTATGACTTGAATTCAACATAAAATTTATACATATATTTGAATTTGAGATCGTATGTACATGTAGTTCGTATTTATATAGGAATTTACTTCTCCTATATTCATGTCATGTGTTGTGAAGATAATATTTAGATGGTTGTATAACTAACCCGAGTACAATCCCGTTCAAACAGGGAAAATGTACTCAAATTTAGTCCATATACTAGACAACACACATTGTTTTTTTATTGTTGAGGGAAGTGCAAATTGTTTTGGTACTGTACACATTATGTTTGTTGTCCTAATTTTTTTAGTTTTTTTGTTGTATTTTAATGCATTTCTAGTAATACAGTAAAATGGGACATAGCTCTCTCTAGTGATGAGGTGCGAATTGTCTTTTTTGGTACAGGTTAAGCTTGTTCTCCCGAAATTTCAAGTCGTGCCTTGTTATGCCGAAATTTCAAGCTATCGTCTCTGTCTATCGTGCTGCGAAACTCCCGCCTCTTCAACCCACGCCTTGTTACCCCAAAATATTTAAGATATATATTTGTCTCGTTGTGCTCCGACAACTCCCTCCATATCCACCCGCGCCATGCTATTCGAAAATTACAACGCGCGCGAAAACTCCCACCTCTTGTGAAATACCAACACGTGAAATGCCCGTGATACCCCTGAATCGAAAGAACCGCCTAGCTCAAATCGGAGGGGGGGTACTTTCGTAACTTATCCCACATTTCGGACAAGCGTGTCCCTAAGCCATGGTTCTCCACTCCCATCCCATCCGCCCACCCATTCGTATACCGAGGTCGCGATAGCCCCACACCCTCCTCTGTCTGCCACCCAGCCGGAGCCTCTTCCCCGATCACGTCGTTCACAGCAACACCTCGACGTCCCTCATCCACCGTACCGGATGAGGATCCGTCATCGATCTTGTCGTCCCACCGGTTCAGCTGCCCCGATGTTCCCCTCGTCTTTCGTGCCACCTCCATTCCCACACCACCATCATCACCTGCACCACAGGAAGAGCATCATCATCACCGTTTCCTGGGATGAAGATGAGGCCTAATCGGTGCCACCAAAGAGGTGGCACACTAATCGCCGCATTTTCTTCTTGATTCGATCTCACGGTGCTGCCAGCGCTCGGTCCCGAGCCGACACGGCGCGGCTCCATCCATGGCGGCATCGGCGGCCACTTCCTCCATGGCGTCGCTCCCTCGGCGACGACGTCCACATCAGTAGGAGCTGCTTCTGCTTTAGCTCTCGCCCGCGCTGCTGCTCTGGTCTTGCTCTCGGTCCCCTGCTTGGTCTGCTCTTGCTCTTGCTCTTGCTCGCGCTGCTGCTCTCGCTCTTGCTCTTGCTTGTGATGCTGCTCCGATTTAGCTACACTTCAGTCGACTGAATTGACTTTCGGGTCAGTCAATTTTCAGGGGGTGGGGGGCTCGCCAGAGTTAAGGAAGAACCAGCTGCAGAGGGGAGGTGGGCTCGCCGGAGAGGTACCCCAGTATCTATCTTAGGGTTTAGGGTGGGGGTGGTGGTCGTCGGTGGTGGTGGTGGCGCGGTGGAGTGGGGATCGTCGGAGAAAAAGCTCGGCACAGGGGGCCTAGAGGGATGGCCGGGGCGGCGGTGGACCGATGGTGGGGAGTGGTTTCAGGGCGGGTGGAGCGGCGCATCATCGGCCGCGGGCGGCAGGGGCGGCTGTTTGGCCGGTGGTGGCTGGTGGCTTAGGGTACCCTCACCTGATGCTACTACACGACCAGCTGCCCCGGCTCTTGCACGCGCTACTGCTGCTGTTGCTACTGCTTTTCTGCTACTAGTGCGTTCAGTTTCGACAGAAAAAATCAGTTTCGATAGTTAAGTTCATTTTTGATAGTTAAATTCAATTTCGACAGTTAAGTTCAGAGATGAGCGGCTGATGTATTTTACATCTAGCACTTTGTGGTTATGTATTTTACGTCATCTATTGGAGATGCTATTAGAATTCCACTCAGGTTAATGTTGTCTCTCTTGTCCTGCTTCAGCCTCGGCGTCGTACAACTCACCGGAGCTGCTCCAACGACGAAACCCTCCATCACAGCGGAGCAGTACCCCGGGCTCCATCTCCAGACGCCTAAGATCTTGTTCCCCTCCTCCGACAGCCAAGTCAGCCAGATTATCCTCACGGACCAACCCAATCACGCTGAGATCGACATGGCTTCGCCAAAGAGGTTGTACACTTGTTGCATCTCTTTTTTTACTCTACATGTTATATATATTATCCACTGAGCACACGTAGTAACGTGAAATACGATTAGTTTATCCTACTATATGACAAGCAGTGAGGTACCAGGCAGCTTAGCTATCCGTGATGGACTCTCTTGAATGCCATCATTATTAATCTCTGCGCGTTTGAGCTGTTCATTTGTCGATGTGCCTAGGAGTTGAGCTAGTAGGGCAGTGGCCTGGGTCCAAAGTAATAGAAGTAGCACAAAAACATTTTCTGAGTTTAGGATTTTCCTTGCTCAAGCCTTCCTACTAGAATCGCCAGTGCTTGAAAGGAAAAGTGAACAAAAAACATAGAAATTCGAAAGTTTCCTATGGTACTACTATTCATGAATTTGGTTCAGAGGAATGGAGTAAAGGAAAACTGTAGGATTTGTTCCTTTAGTGTCTCCTTGAAAGAAAAAATAGTAGTAATTTTAATTTCCACTTGTCCTCCTTTCCAAATTCCTATTCATGAAGCACAAAGACTAAGAGATAGTAGCATAATAGCATTATAACTGTACATTTTCTTGTGGTTTGACTTAATCTCACCTTGCTTCTTTGCATCCTGTGATCTTCCAATTCTTGTGAATCAAACACCCAGATTGGCATAAATCCTATGTTTTTAAATTATCTGTTTTGCAGGTGCATTCCTATCCTGTTCCAGTCTATTTCCTATCCCTACATTGTAGAATCCTCAAATTCAAACAAGCCCTTACACAATTACTTCTGTTACAGATATGTGTCAAAGAAAACCTTGTGTGGTTTGTCCTGCTCCTGCTGCGCTGTGTTCCACCCCAGCTCAGCTGCTCCAATGACGGAAGGGTTCACCACAACAGGGATCCACTCTCTAGACTGTCTTTTGCCGCCTCAGATCTTCTTCCCCGCCGCTGGTAGCCACGACAACTGCATTACCATCATCAACTGAGCAGATGACCTTGAGGAGTACACGGGTTCGCAAGAGAGGTCACACTATTAGACTCCGAGTCAGGTCCAAACTAATGCTGAAACTTGAGTTTTTAAATGGTTGTGGGGTACATATTGGGGCAGCAATAAGTACTATCTGGTTAATCTCGGGTGTCTACTATGAGTTTCATGTTGGGTGCAAACAAACATTAAAGGAGCCATTATTTGTATTTTTTAACTAAAGCTATTATCTGCCTGCTATCAGTGGTTTTGGGTTTATCCACAGTTTGCTACCATCACTCTGGATTTGTGCATGCACTCCTTACATAATCTCACTATGTTTCATTCCTATGCATGTCCATTATTGTACACAATGGAACTGGACATGTAGAGCAAAAGACACGAGCCTTGCATTGCAATAAAATTAAATGCAGACGTCGCTCCATGGTGGGCGCAAAGGAAACCCCCCTCCACCCATTTCGGATCATAATCAAGAGGAAGATAACTGTTCTGAGGGGTCTTCAGAAGGAGAAGACCACTCCTATTTACCCCCTGAGGTCTTCTCTCTAACTTGGCATGCTGATGTTGGTAATATCATGCATACGGTGCCTTCCATTTCTTACTGGATACATCAAATATGTCATTTGCTTAGTTTAGACATGCTTTGTGTCAATGCCATCTGTTTAGTTTCTTTATCGTATATGTGAATCACGCAATGTCATCTTGTTTAGCCAGGCATCATATATGTGAATTTTGCAATGCCACCCTGGTTAGCTAGTCATCTTATATGTGAATTATATCATGCCATTATTTTTTTTATTACGTGTTAAATTTTTCAGCAATCTTAGTACATTCAATTACTCTTCCTGTGCATTAGCCATTCGGCACGGTGATGGAAAAATCTGAAGCGGAAACAAGGTCTTCAGAGCAGACAATGCTATCTGACGACGCACATGTATTGCTGGTTACGGATAGCTCCTCAGAGGAGGATTCAGAGATAGATGACCAGTCCTATCCCCCCCTGAGGTGCATGGTCTAACTTGGCAGAGCTATGTTGCTCATATCATGCGTATGGTATCTTGCATTGCTATGTCATTTTCTTAGTTTAGACATGCTTTGTGTGAATACCACCTGTTTAGTGTCTAATTACCATATATGTGAATTATGTGATGCCATCTTGTTGCAAGACATTATATATGTTAATTATGCAACGCTATCTTGTTGCAAGGCATTATATATGTGAATTATGCAATGCCATGTTGTTTAGCCAAGCGTCATATATGTGAATTATATCATGCCATCATTTTTTGTATTTCTCGTTGCATTTGTTGACAATGTTTGTATATTCAATTGCTCTTCCTGTGCATCAGCCATTTGAATTGGTGATGGAGAAATCTTGAGTGAAAACAAGGTCTTCAGAGCAGACAATGCTAACTGCTGAAGCAGATATCTTGCTGGTTACAGATAGCTCTTTAGAGGAGGATTCAGAGGCAGATAACCAGTCCTATTATCCCCCTGAGGTGTATGCTCAAACATGGCAGGGTTATATTACTCATATCATGCATATGTTGTATTGCAATGCTTAGTTTTTACATCATATGCACAATATTGAATGCCATCTCCTTAGTTGACACATCATATATGCGATTGCCCTCTGCTCACTTGCTTAGTAGATAAATCATATATTTGAATTATATCATGCCAAGATGTTTACATAGACAGAATGTATATGAATTATGGCATGCCAACCCATTTTCTAAAGACATAATATAGTTATGTCATCTCATCCTGTTTACATAGTCATCATATTTTGAATTATGTCATTCTATCCTGTTTAGTTAGCCATCATACATTTGAAATTGTGTCGTGCTATCATGTTTAATTAGCCATCATATATGTGAAATTATGTCCTGCTATTTTTTTGGTTAGACACCGTAAATGTGAATTATTTCATGCTATGTTTTCTTCCCTACTATCCATTGCACCTGTCTATCTTACAATGCCTATACATTCAATTACTTTTCTTGTTTATCAGCCATTTCAATTGGAGGGGGTAATGGAAGTATCTGTGGGAGTAAAAACATGGTCTTCAGAAAAGATTGTGCTACCTATCAATGCAGGTAGAACCATGGTTGTATTTGCCCAAGAACCAGCCCCACCACACATAACTCAGACTCAGCAGATTGTACCCCTACCCAGTTGGACAGAGAACCAGCTACACCCCTTCTAACCCCAACCCTAGCAGATAGTAACCCAGTTCCAGTTGACACATCACCGTCGCCAGCACAAAGCACCCAAACACGAGCAGTTAGTAAGGCAACTGCAGTGCTCAAAGCACGAGGACCACCATTCCGAACCCCAAGTCAACGCTTGAAGCAGAAGAATATTTGTTCTCGAGTCAAGTTCTGTAGCTATGGTTCATACTACTTTGCTCTTGCATCATTGTATTTACTCATACCAAGTAATTTCAAATTGAAGGATGCAATTGAAACTCAAATGGCGCAATAGGTATGTTTTACACCTGTTTCTTTAACGTGTTTGTTGTTGTAACTTGCTCTATATTGATTTCAGTTTCAATTGAATAAACAGTTATGTTCTAATGCCATGCACATTACAAGTGTTGTTATTGTTGTGTAGTTTCCCACACTTATATTTTGTCTATGCTGCTTTGTCTTAAATAGATATGATTCAAACTGTATCTATCTTGATTTGGCAACATAAACTAAAATGATATAGACCATACAGTGAGCATACTACATAGATATATGTTTGTTTCATGCTATTATCCTATCCACCTTACTACTGAACTGGTTTACAAAAATGAGTTTCATATGCTACATTGTAAACATGTGATGTGTTTGTTTGTTTCTCTTTTAGAACGCGGATAAAATATTGGAGAAGAGTACCCCGTTATGCAATGGTAAAGGAAGTAATGCAGATAAGGTTCAAGATAGTGAGACATCCCTACTGGTCTCCAAGAAACCTGATAAAAACTATATTGAAGACACTAAGACAAGCCCAAAGTCTTGTCTTGATGTAGTGTTCGAGTTACTAGCTACTACTGCTGGCACCATCTCTTCGAACTCGCTGCCTGAATCGGTTCGGCTTCTTCAGTCTCAACTTCAAGTTGAAAGACATCGATCAGATGTTATGCGACAGGAAGCCGAAGGACTGACGAAGTCCCTGCAGAATTCGAATGTGTACTTTCTGGTGCAACAACAAGTGCTGGAGGATTTAAGAGCCAAACAAGAGAAAGCTAATAAGCTTGCTAAGCATCTTGCTAGCATTATGGGTACCCAGGATATTGTTTCTTGAGATCTTCTGAAGTGGTTTCAGTTCTGGACTTGTTTTGCTGCGATGTTTATTTGCATTGGTCGCCTACTTTGACAACCAGTGTATATGATATGCTGCTTTGTTTCCTATATTTGCACTGGTGGCGAACTTTGATGCCCAGTGGATGTAATATGTGTAATAGCCGTGATAGACTAGCGTAAGTTGCTTGCTTATTTATTTCCTTGTTGTCTTGTTCATTTGTTTGCTTGTAGTCAGTGCAGTTCTTTTTTCGCGGATTGCTAGTGGCCGTAATAACCTAATTTTTAAAAAACTAGGCCATAATAACCATGGGCTACATATTTACTATAGTTACCATGGGCCTCCTACGGGTCGTAGAAACAATGGGCCTTCTTAGGGCTAGAAAGAATGGGCCTCCTACGGGCCATAGCATCAATGGGCCTTCTACGGGTCGTAGCATCAATGGGCCTTCTACGTGTCGTATGATCGATAGGCCAAACATGGTCCAATAACAGACCACATTACGGGCTGTAAATGGGCTAGATTTTGAATCGTCCGTTCACGGGCGGACAATAACAGGCCGTCGTTAATCGGCCGTATTTGATGATGTTATGAAAACGGCCCAACAGAGTAATGGGCCGCAAATGGGCCGATTGTAACTGTGGGCTAAATTTGGGCCACAGGCAGAAAAGTCCAATGATGGGTCATAAGTAACCGAATGCTGGAAATGAGCCCAAGAATAAATGGGCCCTGAGAAGGCCGAAAGATAACACGGGCTGGAAACGGCCCAATGGAATAATGGGTCCTTAATGGGTATAAAGCCATACACTGTTCATTGTGGGCCAGATTCTCCATGGGCCGTTAATGGGACAAGAGTTACAAATCGTCTCGTATGGGCCAAAAGACATCATGGGCCATACATGGGCTGGAAGTTACAATGGGCTGGAATCATATTGGAAGGCCCAGATGAAGCTATTGGGCTTAATTCGGATAGGCCGTAACGGGCCGTGAGTTAGCGGGCCGTAAATGGGTTATATACAAACATGCCGTTAACAGGCTTTCCGTGGGCCGGCCCGTTACCTTTTGACCAAGTCAAACAGGCCGGCCTTTTAACCGGAATGTGCCTCTATTGGGCCGTGCCACATGTCGACGTATCATAGGTGCCTCTTGTCCAATGAATGGATGACATCTGTCCCAACGGGGAGCCAACACGTGTTTCCTTCGGCCAATGAGAATTTTACACGTGGAAAATCCTCATTGGTCCAATTTTTTAGCGGGTTATAGGATCCAAAACCGGACCCGATAGCTTAAGGGCGTCCCGTTACGGTGGATGCCATGTGTCGGTCACCCTTGATGAAAGCACTTCCATGACGCGTGATTTATCGTCATGGAAGTGGACACTTCCGTGATGATAATTTTGGTAATGTCATGGAACACTTCTAAGACAGCACAGGTATGACTATCTTGATTCTGTCATAAATTTGTCATGGATGTACATGCATGACAGAAAATGTGACCTACTGTGACAAACACGTATTATCACGGAAGTGTATTTTTTGTAGTGAAAACTCTGGGAGAGCAGGGCACATGGCCACCGTGGCCGAGTGCCTGCGCCATCCACACCTTCGAGCCCTCCTATAAAGCATCCCCACGATCCCCTAGGGTTTCCTCTTCCCATTCCTACATTCCTCCGTGCAGCCACCGCTCCAGGTAGGTCGCCCACGCTTCACAGATGCCATGGTCGAGAAGAGCCCGAGCCCTTCTCCGGCGTGATCCTCCCAGCTCGTTGTTATCTTCTTCCTCGAGGGTCGCCACGCGCTTCATCAACGTCTTCCCCGGGCACGCAAGTGACCAAGCCCACGAGCGCCTCCCCGTCAAGGTCTTCTTCCCCTGCTTCCTCTTCGTGCTGCACCCGTACACCTCCGACATTCAGCGCCTTGCCTCACCCTCTCCGGTGTATCCCCGCACCTTTCCGAGCCCCGGATCGCCAAGTCTAGTACCCCATCCTCAACGGCTTCTTACCCTGCTTCCCCTGCTTCTCAAATCGGAAGAGCACCACCCCGATTAGTGCATCTTCTCGCCATCTCTGGTCTCCACCGACCTCGTATGACTCCAACAGCAGCCCCACGGTGATGATCCGCACCTCCCCACCTTCTTTACCAGTAGTTTACATCTGCGTAGTCGCCAATCCACGCTGTCCGAGATTGTCCACCATGGACGACTCGTATTCAAGCTTCTGCACCTCGCCTCACTTTGTTTTATTTTTCTTGCTCACCACATGCTCACCTTGCCTCGCGGAACACCGCACGTCGTCGCGTTCTGTGCATGCTATGCTCCTGCGCGAGTGTGCATCCACACGCACATGTCTCTGTTCCAGTCGTCAGCCATGGCCGTAGCCATGGGCATCAAGGCTTGGCCTCACGCCCTTCTTGCATAGCACACACCTCATGTGCCCATCCCACCACGGCCACGCAAGCCTTTTCCGCACCCCCTGCCAGCGCTTGGTAGTCGCAGCAGTCGCCGCTGCTTGTTCCTGTCGCCGACGAGAAACAGTCGTCCTCCAGGTAGAAGAAAGCCCCGGCCTTCTTCAGTTTATCTAAGTCTGAATCCCTCCTGGCACACTAGTATTGCAGCAGCGTAGTGTTTAGCTCATCTCGGGCATATCCAGGGGATCGGCGGTTCGAATCCCAGGATGGTACCCCTTTTTCTTTGTTTTGTTTTTTGGATGTTGTTCATTTCCTAGCTACTGAGGAGCAGCTTCATCTAAAGCTGACGCCTCTTTGTATCACAAATAGCAGGCTACGACAGTGGCTAGCACCCTAGTTTTTAACTAGGAGGTCCTGGGATCGAATCACATGGAGCCTTAATTATTTTCCTGTGTGTCCTTTTTTCCCAATCACTCAAACAACCACTTAGGCCAAATTCGCTTCTTGGCCACTGCACTGTGCTGCAATCCGGCCCGTGCATATTTTTTCCCCAGTTTGTGTATTTTAGCATTTTTCCATTGCATTCTAATTTACTGAAATGCCATTGTTTTGCATTGTTAATAACTAAATATGCATGCATCCAAATTAAACAAACTATACATCTAAAATTCTTAGAATTTGGTATAGTCTCACAATCTACAACTTTCATCCATGTTTAAAATATTTAAACTTGTTGTTTGCATTATTTTGCATGAATGACATGTTAAAATGGTTTATTTCATAACTTAATAACCGTAGCTCCGAATTAAATAAACTATATATGTAACATGTCTAGAAAAATGCATAGATTAACTTGGTGCACTTTATTTCCCTGTTTAACAACATTAAAATGGTGTTTTAGTCAGAACAGTACCAACTTTGAAATATGCATATGGGGATTTTTCTAGAATTGTTGTTTGTTATTTCCGGCCTCATTTAAACTTGCCTAAATAGGTAGTTTGCATATGCTTCATCTCTTGCGATGAGTAACATCGTTTAATCTTGTCATGCATCATACTTGGTTGTGCATCATGCCTTGTTCATGTGTTGTGTGTTTACTATGTTGTTTTCTTCTTTCCGGTTGTGCTCCTTCTTGATAGTTCCTGTTTCGTTGTGATTGTGAGGATTCGTTCAACTACGTGGCTTTGTCTTCTTCATGGACTAGTTCTTCTTCATAGCGGGATTTCAGGCAAGATGAACGTCACCTAGGATCTCACTACTATCTTTGCTATGCTAGTTTTCTCGATGCTATCACTATGTCGCGCTACCTATCACTTGTTTATCAAGCCTCCCAAATTGCCATGATAGCCTTAACCTTTTCACCCTTCCTAGCAAACTGTTGTTTGGCTATGTTACCACTTTTCTCAGCCCCTTTTATAGGGTTGCTAGTTGCAGGTGTAGTTGCAGGTTGTTCCATGTTGGGACATGGACATCATGGGAGATCACAATATCTCTTATTTAATTAATGCATCTATATACTTGGTAAAGGGTGGAAGGCTCGGCCTTATGCCTGGTGTTTGTTCCACTCTTGCCGCCCTAGTTTCCGTCATACCGGTGTTATGTTCCTTCATTTCACGTCCCTAACACGGTGAGGGTTTATGGGCTCCTCTTGACAGTTCGCTTTGAATAAAACTGTTCCAGCAAGGCCCAACATTGATTTTAACATTTGCCATAATAATACTTGAACCTAATAATTAATTGGCATAGGGCGTCATGAGCCCGAGGATTTTCTACATACAGGGGGGCAGTGCCGATGGTGCTGGTCCCAAAGTAGAGCACCGTGCGGGACCGCCCCTAGGCAACTTGGGGTATCTGGATCTTGTATGCTTCGCTCATCCATCGTGGCCTGAGACTAGATACGTGCGTCTACTATCAGGGTGTCGGCACGACGTGAGGTCTTGCTGGACTAGTTTTACCATTGTCGAAATGTCTTGTGCACCGGGATTCTGAGTCTGATCGGAGGGTCCCGCGATGGAGGATTGTGTCTGTGGATCATGAGCTTGTCATGGGCTAAGTTGGGACAACCCTGCAGGGTTTAAACTTTCGAGAGCCGTGCCGCGGTTATGTGGCAGATGGGAATTTGTTAATATCCGGTTGTAGAGGACTTGAAGTAAACTCAACTAAAATACATCAACCGCGTGCGTTGCGTAACCGTGATTGTCTCTTTTCAGGGAAGTTCGAGAGGAGAACATGGTTCGGTTATGTTTGAACATAAGTAGTTCAGGATCAGTTATTGATCATCACTAGTTGGCGACCGTTGGCATAGTTTCTCATCTTATTCTTGTACTCGTAAGTTAGCCACCATACATTGCTTAGCCGCTACTGCAACCTCACCACTTATCCTTTCCATACCCCTTGAAGCTTTGCTAGTCTTGATACCCATGGTAATGGGATTGTTGAGTCCTCGTGGCTCACAGATTACTACACCAACAGTTGCAGGTACAGGTAATGCGATGTTCATTAACGTGAGAGCGATGTTTTGCTTGTGTTGAAGTTCTTCTTCTTCTTCGTCGATCTTGGGTTAGGTTCCTGGTCGGCGGCCTGGGCTAGCAGGATGGATGTTGTTTGATGTTTCTGTTTGTGTTTCATCCGTAGTCGGATGTTGTTCTATGTATGATGTATTTATGTATTCTTGTGGCATTGTTTGTCTTTTGTATGTATCTCGACTATTATGTAATGGTACGATGTAATGATATCCACCTTGCAAAAGCATCTTCGATGTGCGCTTCTATCCTTGGTGGGACCTTCGAGTTCCTTTAGGATAGAGTCGCATATTGGGCAACACAGCAGGGAGTATTCTCGATTGCTGAATTTACTGTGCAAAAGAACGAGCTTACCAGCCGCTATCTGTTCAGCCTACTTGATCTCCTCGTGGGCCTCCCGGGACATAGTCCGCGCCTCCCTGGCCTGTTGGAGAGCCTTGGATAGTTCGTCTGCGTGAGTCTTATTCTTCTCCTCCAAGGCCTCACACTTACGAGTAGCGTCCTTGAGATCTTGCTTGACTTCGGTCACTCTCTCCCCATACTGGCGGCGGGTGGCCTGCTCGGCCTTTAAATCTGCAGCCGCTTTTATCAGCAGCCGCTCTACTCACCCTCTCCTATTCTTGGACTTGCGACAGGACGCCTTTGAGAGTCTCAATCTCGGCCGCACTACCTGCAAATCATTTACACAAGAAAGTGTGTTAGATTCAAACTCCACGCTCGAATATAATTTGAATCGTACAAATATGTACCTTGCGCCTCATCGAACCGCTTTTTAATATGGTCGAGGTCATTGAACCCATCAGGGTACGATGCTCCTCCATGACGGAAGCAAGTTGAAGTGCTTCTATCAGGGTGCCCGGTGCCTCCGGATTAATGGAGGTTGCCAGTGGAGTCGGTGCTCCCCCCCTCCTTTAAAGGGGGTTGCCTGCTTGATTCCGGAGTTGTACTAGTCTCCGTAATGGTGTTCGGCTGGGGGCCAGATTTTTCATGGCCCCCGTCGTCAGTCTCTGTCGGTGTGGAACTACACCTATGGGATCACAAGAATCCCTACTACGGTTGCCGAGGCGCATGGTTGCGAGGAGAGCAGGGCTAGTAGACAACACAATGATCGTTTACCCTGGTTCAGGCCGCGAGGATGCATAAAACTCTAGTCCTGCTTTGGTGGGTGTATTTCTGAGAGTTCTTGAGCTCTTGAACTAGCTGTGGTTAGCGTGTGGTTCGAAAGAACCGAATCCCTCTCCTCATCGCCTCGGGCCTCCTTTTATAGGAAAATGGGGTTGCCACAGTGGCACACAGGAGGTGGAAAGGTCTACAGTGGCACGAGGTTATCCCTTGTATTACAGGACAAGGTGCATTTAATGCATCGCTTAGGTGTCCTCTTGCTTTATCGGGGACGGGGGCGAGGCCCGTCCCGTCCGTTGCCGCTCCTCCTTGCTTCGACACGCGCCTCAGCCAAGGATGCATGCCGTGCCATGTAGGTAGGCAGACAGCTGAGTTGGCATGGTGGTGGAGCCTTCACGAAGTTCTGCATGCCACCATGCAGACGCTTGATGACTTGGCCTGGGAGCTGCATGTTTCCACGCAGGTGCCCGCCCAGCTGGTTGGGCTGGCAACTGCATGCGAAAGGCGGTGGAAGCTTTATTGGCGTGGGCTTGGCGGTGGCATTGCCAACATCTTTGGCAAGGTCCTTGGCGAGGTGTGTTGTTGTCCCCGGCAAGGATTTTGCCGGGGGTCTATTGGCCTTCCTTGGCAAGGATCTTGCCGGGAATCGTCATCTTCTAATATGATCTTGAATATGTCTTCACAAAGATCTACATGCCACCATAGGGGTGCCTTCCCGAGCCCTGGCCCCACGCTGATGATGGCACTGGGGGCCGTGGGCTCAAGGGTGGCTTGCTCTGTTGGTGCGGGCCGAGCTGTCTCGGCAAGAGTCTTGTCGGGGCCGCTGAGGCCACCCAGCAAGGGTCTTGCCGGGGGAACTTGCTTCGTCCCTCTGCTCTTTGTGGTCTTGGCCTTGGTGTTGCTTTGATTGTCTTGGGCTTCGATCTTACCTTGGCTCACCTCCCTCTTTCTTGGTGCGGCCGTGGGCGCGGCTCTGACTGCCCGTGCATAGGAAAAGGGGTACAAAGATGCGCCCCTATTTTTGTACACCGACAGGAGCCCCCGGGCCTGGGCCACCCATAAGAGCAACGCGTTGTGGGGCCAGGCCCAAAACGGTGCGCGGGCAGGTGGGGCGGTTTTTACCATGGTAAGATTCTTTGCGTGCTCCGCCTCCCACGACCCGCGCGCGTGGCGCGGCGTGGAGGGGTGTGCGTGACGTGGGCGGCATGCATGCGACGGTTTCCACATGCATGCGTCACGTCGCAGTAAATGGGCAGCGCGCCCCGCGGCTACCCCATAAAAAGGGATAACCGCGGGCGCACTGTTCCTTTTACCCTCCGCGCAACCCCAATCTCGGAAACCTCCGTCTTCCTTCCTCTTCTTCCTTAAGCTTCGTCCCCGCTTGCCATCGTTGCGCTTCCGCCGCCCTCTGTCCTGCCCTCCTCCCCCATTCGCCATGGCGCCAAAATTCACCAAGGGCAAGGGAGTGTGTCAGGACCACGACTCGATGTCACATTGATCTAGCCGGTAACACCTCATATCACTTTGCGGCCTCACGCACGGTATCCCCACGGGTGTCGCCTTACCTTTGCCCGGGACCGTTTGCGCCTTTTGGCTCACGTATATGATAGTGTCGCTAGCATCCATATGATAAGGAGCCCGGGCTGACATGACTAGTCGTAAACCCAAAGTGGCACAGACTTACAGGGACAGGCATCCATGACCCAGCTTCGAACGTGTCGGTCATCAGCAAGTGGGTCCGGGCTGTAGCACTGGGCTAGCAGGACTCCGGTAAACCGGGCTGTAGCGGGCTAACAGGACTCCGGTACTCAATGCGTGACATTTTCCCGAAGGGACAGACACAGGAACGAAGAAGGACACATGCCGGCCAGCCTAAGTGTTCCAGAGCAGTAGCAAGCTACCATGGCTCAGCGGTAACACTAGGAGACATTTCCCGGTAAGAGAGGCTACTAAAGATAAACAACTAGGTAGTCAGATCCCACACATACCAAGCATTTCAATCATACACACAATATGCTCGATATGTGCAAATACAACGAAGCATCACAACATGACTCTATGACACAAGTACTTTATTTAAGGCTCAGGGAGCCATACATAGCATACACAAAGATACGGGTCTCACGACCCAACATACAAGTCATACAGTCATACAAACCAGCAGCGGAAGTACATTGTCTGAGTACAGACAACTAGTAAAATAAAAGAGGCTTGGAAAGCCTAGCTATACTACATGGTCCTTCACAAGCTCAGGGTCACCACCTGGGCCTTTAGCCTACTCGTTGATGTCAACGTCTACATAGAACCCATCAGAAGGGGTTGCAGCGTCTTCTGTAAAATTGTAAATTATAGCAACATGAGTACAAAGGTACTCAGCAAGACTTACATCAGATCCTACATACATGCATATTATCAAGAAGGGTTGGTGGAGTTATTGCAGCAAGCCAGCTTTGACTCTTGGCTAGACTATCCTACGATACTCCAACTTGAAATGGTTTTTGCGCACACGAGTCCACTACTCACCAATTCAATACACTACCGAGGATCCACCTCCGTCTTCCTACGGAAGGGCCATCCTCGGCACTCACACTTATCTTGAGGCTTTTAGTAGTTTCCATTTACTTGTCTATGAACTGTATAGGCAACCAAGTAGTCCTTTACCGCGGACGCGGCTATTCGAATAGATTATGTTAACCCTGCAGGGGTGTACTTCTTCATACATGTTTCCACCACTTAGCGTCTGCACACGACATGTGCTCGGCAGACTTCAAGCGAAAGCCGACGTGGGTGTAGACCACGACCTACCTAAACACTTAAGTCTCTAGTCCAGGTTTATCGCCTATTCAGGTTCCATCCGCAGGGAGTCCGGCCGAGGTTTCCCATACGGCCCCGAACGATGTGAACAGGGTTCCCGAGATACCTAACGGGTATTCGGTACACCCGGCCACGTACCTACCGCATCACAGCCCACCCCTACGGTCAGCGCTGTCCACGGCCTCCAGTATGCTACAACACCAGAAACTACTTGCAACTCCTGGACAGAGAGCTAGGGTGAATAAGAAGTCGAGTGGGGTCATATTTCAGGGCCCAATGCATGGTAGTAGCTGTATCTTAAATCACACATACAGATCTCAGTGCTTAAGGTCGGCTTCAATGAAACAACCCACCATGTACTCCTACATGGCCTCTCATCGATACCTTTACCAAATCATGTTCACCACACCACTCTCATTACCGACATAATCATTTCACTCTAGCCCATCACCCAGATGAACCAGACCTGACACGACTCTAAGCATAGCAGGCATAGCAAGGTAGGAACAACACATACATATGGCTCACTCAACTCCTACACATGCTAGTGGGTTTCATCTAGTTACTGTGGCAATGACAGGTCATGCAGAGGAAATGGGTTCAACTACCGTAGCACACAGCAGTTTGAAACGCGTTGTCTTAATGCAGTAAAAGAGAGCAGGAGCGAGAACATGGGATTGTATCGATATGATCAAATGGTTGGTTGCTTGCCTGATGGTTCGATGCACTGATACGGTTCTTCGTTAGGGTAATCACGGTACTCCTCGGAGGCAGAACCTGTCGCAAAGGACACCGATACACAACCATCACCAAACAATGTGCAACAATATGATGCATGCATGAAACATGGCAATATGAGTGTGTTGGGCTAATGCAACTAAAACCAAAAGGGTTTGAACAAATTTGAATCAAAGATTCAAATTTCAAACTCAAACATGGCCTTTAAAGTGCTTTTCCTTATTCTGCTTAAAACATCAATTTAACTTGTTTGATCATGCATGAAAATAGTACAGATGGATAGATTGGATTTTTCTGATCATTTTTCATATATAATTTGTCCAATTTGGAGTTACAGAATAAAAGTTATGAATTTTTGAAGTTTAAATAATATTCTGGAATTTCCTGATTTAAAATAAATCCAGAAATATATATATTGCGCCAGCATGACGTCAGCATGACGTCAGTGGTCAACTGTGGCTGGCTGGGGTCAAACCTGATGTGTGGGGTCCACACGTCAGTGACAAGGGGGTTTAATAGGGTTAAATTAATCCTAATTAGGAATTAGTGGCGCTGGGGCCCACTGGTCAGTGTCAGGGGGGGTAGTTAGTTTAACTAATTCGGTTAGTGCTAATCCTAATTAGCTACAGGGCTGGGCCCAACTGTCAGGGACACAGGGGGGTCCTGCCGTGGTCAAGGTGGGTCAAACCCACCGGCGACATGACGCCGGCGAGGCCCGAGACGGCGGCGCGATGCGGAAACGCGCTACAGGGCACGGGCGAGGCCGTGCTTGGGCTCGTTGGAGAGCCCTTGCTCCCGCGCGTCGAATGGTGGTGGTGGCCGTGCCTGGAGTGGCCTGTACCGACGACGGCGAGCTCGTGAGCGGCGGCCGGAGTTCGGGTGCGGTCGGAATCGGCGTTGCAAGGCGTTAGGGGAGGTGTTGGTGCGTGCTACGGGCTCCTGGTGAAGTGTGGAGCACGATGGTGTGCTCGGCTTCGAGCTACAACGGCTCCAGCCACGGCGGCGACGAGGCACGGCGGCGGCGAGCTTCGGAGCTCAAGGGGGCGGCAGCTACATGATGCTAGGGACGACGGGGCAAGGGGGAATCGGGTCAGTGGCTCACCGCGGAGCTGCAGGGATGGTTAGCGGGCTCGGGGACGTCCGGTAGCTCTCGATTCGACGGCGACGATCTCCGGTGGCCGAGGAGGGGAACGGCGACGTGGGCGGCGATGCAGGGCTTCCGGAGGGCTGTGGGTCGGTGGAGAGGGAAGAGGGGGTCGAGGCGGAGCCTCTGGGCTAGTCGGGGGAGCAAGGGAGGCCCGGTGGCCGTGGTTATGGCGAGCGGCGGCGATGGTGGTGTTCGGCTGTGAGAGAGAGAGCGTGGGAGAGGAGGGAAGAACCGAGGGAGAGTGAGAGAGAGCAGGGGAGGGGGCGTGGCGTCGTCCGGGGCATCGAGAGGAGGAGGGGAGGGCAGGCAGGCAGTCGAGCAGGTGGCGTGGCGCGGTGGCACGCGCGCGCGCCGGCCACACTCCCCTCCCTCTGTCGAGGACGAAGACGACAGAGGAGGGAGGCGGGCTGGGCCGCCTGCTGGCTGGGCCGGCCAGCTGGCTGGGCTGCACAGGGAGGAGCCCAGGTAAGCTCCTCCTTTTATTTATTTTTATTTTTCTAATTTCTGACATTTGTTTTGATTTAAATAATATATTAAATCATTTATTTACCTTATGCCAATTTTTGCAGGAGCTAGATATATTATTCCAGAGCTCCTTTATAAATGGCATAATATTTGGACATATATTAATATATATAAATAATATATCTCCAATGCAAATATTTATGCATTAATTCCAAATGCCCAAAATAAATACCTATGAGCTCTTAAAAATATTGGTTTGATTTTTATCTCTGTCCAATATTTTCAGAGAGCAACATGAGCATTTTCTTGGACCCTTTTGGAGAAATTTTTATTTGGATCATTTTCAAAAATGATTCTGAGGGTTTCACAGATCCCCATTTCAAGTTTCTGATGAAAGAGTAAACATGATGCAACACTCTAATGCATGACTAGCTAGGGTGTGACAGAGTGGCCAAGGACGCCGGAGCCGCGGAGCCGTCGGAGAGTGCGCTGCCAGTGCAGCGGATGCAGTCCGCCTTCTTCCCCTCAACGGTCGACGTGTTCGAGCTTCGGGACTCCTTCAGGCCCCTGTGGGGAGTGAAGACGGGGGGAGAGAATTTGGGGCATCCGGCCACACGCGTCATCCCCGCCAACTGTGCCGAGGCTGCCCCAAATCGGTACCCCTTCTTTGTTGATTATTTTTCTGATGGGCTCTGTCCTTGTCGTGGTTCCAAGTCTGACAGTAGAATGGGGGTTAGGAATGTAGAGGCAAGATCCTAGCTATGGAGGAGTTGTACACACGAGTTTTACGAGTTCAGGCCCTTCTCGGAGGAAGTAACAGCCCTACGTCTCGGAGCCCGGAGGCGGTCGACTGGATTATATGCGTGTGTGTTACAGGGGGTGCGAACCCTTGTCCCTGAGGAGGGGGGTGGCTTATATAGAGTTCGCCAGACCCCTCCCTCCCTCAGTTGCAAAGGGTTTAAGGTACATAAAGATGGAGACGTTACTGGTAATGCCTCTAATAAAAGTACATAATGACCATTAAGGCTACGACTTAAATTCCGACCGTTGCAGAGTGGAGTGGCTCTAGATCTTCTAGTAGTCGAGTGGTTGTCCGTTCGGTCGAGTGTCTTCAAGACTGTCGAGTGGAACATGGCTTCATGGTTGAGTGGATGATGATTTTTCTTTGAATGCTCCTGGCATCTTTAGGGATGTCCTTGGGGAGGGTGTCTTGAACAGATCCATCACCCTACCCTAGGTATGTGTCTTCATCATTAGCCCCCAAATGGATCAAGGTTTGATTGAGGAAGGAGTTGAGAACACTTCCGACTCATTTTTCATGCTATGAGTATATCTTGCTCCGGATCAATGAACTGAGGGGATGACACCAACTTATTTTTCAGTCGCCTTGGTCCATTCTTAGTTTTTGTCGAGTGAACTTTTACGGTAGAGTTCCGAATGACGATGCGGAGGATGTTTTCCGTCTGACAAGTTGGTCTACTCTCCGTGGATTTTGCGGGACAAGAATTTCGGGAAGCGCGCCGGACGGGCGAGGCCGTGGTAATCGGGACGGATTAGGCAGGTCGCCTCGATTCCTGCACCACCTTTTTCGCCACGTATCGCGTGCACGACTGTTGCGGGATTTGTTTAGATCATCCGGGCCACCAAGTCAGTCACTCGGAAGTGACCTTATAAAAGGCACCGGACCGGGCTTTTGAACAGTGCGCCCTCATTCTCTTTCTTCTTCCTCAAACTTCTCTGCTGCGCCCGCTTCTGCTGTCGGCGTCGTAGCCTCGCTCGGACTCGATCGGCCGCCATGGGAAAGGATAAGACGGTGGCGTTGGAGCGCGCGAAGAAGGCGACCGCGAAGGCGAAAGGCAAGAGGACCAGCCGGGGTGGATCCTCGTCAAGATCTGACCTGCCGCCAGGCTAGATACAGGGCGACTGGATCCGCTCGACGATCAGCCAGGACGACCTCAATGACCTAGTGGAGGGGGGACTGATCCCCCACGAATCGGCGCGGCTCCCGGGGAACGAGACCGAGCCGCGGCCATTGGAGGGTGAGTGCGTTCTCCTCGCCACTCATGTCGACCGCGGATTCTCTTTGCCTCCCCACACTTTCTTTCCTGGCATTTTGAACTTCTTCAGGGCTCAACTCCACCACTTTACTCCAAACACCATAGTGTATCTGGCTGCCTTTGTGTCAATGTGCGAAAATTTCTTGGGTTGTCGACTGCACTAGGGTCTCTTCAAACACATATTCACCTGCCGCTCCCAGTCGGTCAACAAGGCCAACCCGAGTGACGAGAGGACGCATGTGATACATATGTGCAAGGGCCTTGGAATCCAAATGAGGAACAAGAGTACCTTCCTAGCGATGATCCCTCCTGACTCGGTCCGGGGCTGGCAGTCGACCTGGTTTTACTGTAAGGACCAGCCGACCCCGAGTCAGTCGACTGGACTTCCCCCTTTTTCTTTGGCTCAAGTGGAGAAGCCCTCCTCCTTGAGGGTGATCCCAGAAGAGAAGGCGCAGGTCAAGGCGTTGGTCGAGCGGGTCGTCCAACTTGTCCACGACGGGGTTACTGGGATGGACCTGCTGGAGGTCTTTCTCAGTCGACGCATCCAACCGCTCCAAGCCCGTGACCATCCGATGTGGATGTACTCGGGTGTCTAGGACTCCACTCGGATCCACCCGGAGGACGTTAGTGAAGACACGGTGGAGAAGTGGCTGAGAGGAATCACCGGCAACAAAGATAATCCCCGGGGGTCTAGGAGGGTGATTCCATTCGACCATTCGCGCCAGCCGAAACAGGTGTGATTCTCCATTGTCAAGTATCTTCTCGATTCAATGTGTAGCACTTTGTTGATGGTCGACTCTATTTCTTTTGCTCGTTGTCCTTTTAGGCTCTCATTGATATGTACTCGATGCCCAATGGAGTGCAGGAGCAAGACGTCAAGGAAGGGGCGAGCGGGGGCGAGAGTGGTGAGTGGCACTCTGATGCGGAGGAGGACGAGCAGAGCGACGACTCGAGTGATGACAAAGAGGTCGATTCGCCTCCTCGCAGAGAGAGGAGATCCAAGCACACTCACAACCCGGCAAGCACCCCGGTCCTGGCGACCGGGCCGACTGGGAAAACTTCGAAGCACCCTCGGACGTCTTCCCCAGCACCGACTGAGAAGGCATCGAAGCAGCTCAAGGTTGTGCCGCCTCCTGCGCCAAAAGCATCGAAAGCCACCTCCTCTAAACCACCGAAGGCTTTGCCCAGAATCAAAGTGATCGTCCCCACCATCTACGGGTAATCATCTAATCTGTTCTTTTCGTCGACTCGAGCAACAGAACATAACCGACTGAGTGTGGACATTTGCAGTGCTGCTACATCGGGAACCTCTTCCTACCAATATCGAGATGAGGAGATGGAAGACGTGATTACCTCCAACCCAGGTAAAAACTCTTATGATCTTGTTCTTGATTACTCGGTCGATTGAATTCTAGTGATTCACTTGGGGTCGACTGATCTCTCTGCAGCTCCACCCAAGGTCAACGATCTTCTAGATGATGATGAAGATGCGGCCCCTAGGCCCAGAAAGAACAAAAAAGTAGCAGCTGGCAAGACGTCTCAGCAGGGACCAACGACAACACCAACCGTCCATCAATCTGAAGACGCAGGCGGGGCCTCTGTAACTTTCGATGTACCCTTGTCAAGTGAGCGCACTGGACCGTTCATTGTACTAGTGTTTCCTTCAGTCGTCCAATCTCACGCTCCGGAGCTCCAAGCTGACGAACCTGGGACGACTGCTCCCTTCTTCACCAACTACCATGTTCCGGAAAACCAGTCGGACGCGGCTGCGGAAGCCATCCGTCAGGCTAACATGATGATGGAGCAGATGAAGATGGTGCACGAGAATAGCCAAGCTGCTTATGACGCCAACGCTGCTCTCCGGGCCAATGTCCAGGTAAGTAAACTTTCGACTGACCTTGTTCTATTAGGATATGCTACTCGAAATATTTGCATAGAATCTGTACACCCACTAGGTGTTTTGTTGTCTTTGGTATTTGCGCTCTTCCACTTGGTCTGGGCGAGTAGGATCTGAACAGGTGGGGGCACGCTAAGTGCACCCACTGGGTGTAGTTCCCAAGACCGCAGTCGACTGCGGGCAGTCAACTGGGGTCTGAGTTCTTTTGACTTTCTTTTCTTCTACTCAACCCGGTCTGGCCGGTCGAATGAGATCCAAACCAGTGGGGGCACGTCAAGTGCACCCACTGGGTGTAGTCCCCGAGACCGCGGTCGTCTGTTGGCAGTTGGTCGGGATCTGAATATTTATTTTCTTCTCTTTGTTTTTTTATACTCGACCCGGGCGGACCGGTTGAGTTGGGTCTGAATCAGTGGGGGCACGCCAAGTGCACCCGCTGGGTGTAGTCCCCGAGACCACAGTCGACTGCGGGCAGTCGGCTAGGGTCTGAGTAAATAACCACAGTCGATTGACACATCTTTTACCTCCTGTAGAAATCTTGTACTCTCATTTACAAGTTTGCTGAACTTGAGGAGAAGCAGAGGCAACTCAACCTTGACTTGGAGCTGGCCCAATAGAATTGGAAGAAAGCTCAAGATGAAGCTGCTGGTATGGAAGGTAACTGCATGTCGACTGTTAATGTCGATCGTCTTTTAAGATATTTCTTCGTTCTCTTGTTTGATCCGATTGCTTCTTTACAGAGAAAATGAAGTTGGCTCTGGAGAAGAAGGACTTGGACCTTGCAGCTGCGCAGAAGGAAGCCCAAGATAAGACTGCCCTTGCAGACCAGAAGCTGGCTTCAGTCGGAGCATTGGAAGGGGAGGTGAACAAGCTGAAGTCCTGTCTCAATGAGTCTAACCGAGAAGTGAGTCATCTGAAGAAGGAAAAAATTGCCCTGAATGAGAAGTTGGAGTCTGCAGTCCGCAAGAGAAATGACATGGAAGCCTATCTGAGAACTCTTGCTAAGAAGCTTTATCTTATGCCGGAAGGTACTCCTTTTAAACCGACTATTTTGCTACTTGTAAGTTAATCCTGTCCAGTCGACTCACTAACTCTTTGACTGCAGAATTCTGCCAAAACTTTGAAGAGGAAACCAGGAGGATCAAGACGGGTCTGGACCCTATCGCTTCTCCAGTTTGCGACAAAACTGCCATGAACGTGCTCCGACTGGAGTCCTGTGTCGCCAGCGTCACAAGTTACCTCACGCGTCTGAAGGTGGCAGTCTCACGAATCGACCCATTACTCTGGCCAAGGGCGACGCTTCAAAATGACCTGGAATCTCTGATGGCTCGGCTCGACGAGATCCCTGGTCGAGTGCAAGAATGGAGGAAGTCCTCTGCCCGGTGTGGTGCTGACGTGGCGTTGTCCTTGGTAAGAGTCCACTACAAGGAAGCTCGAGAAGACAAGCTGTCGGCAATCAAGGTCGCCAACACCAAAAGGCACGACTTCCAGTCCTTTATGCAGACTTTCATCGCTGCTGCCACTCGGATCACAGATGGAATCGACTTGGACGAATTCGTCAAACCAGCCAGCCCTCCTCCTGCCGAGTGAACAAACTATGAGATTTGACCTTGTCTTAAATTTACCTCGGAATGCCGAGTGATTGTTGTAACCATTAAACTCCTCCAGGCTTGATGCTCGAATACATTGATTTGTTGCTTGGAACTTTAGGATTTATCTGAATTGCTTTTGAGTATGCTTGCGATTGCTTTTGGGATCTGCTCCATTGTATATGTGGTGTAGCTCGGAGAAGTAGGTTGCAGTCGACCTGTGCCTCGCCATCCTTGCGTACAAGGATGGAGTACACGTTGTACTTGTGGCGTAGCTCAGAGGAGAAGGTTGAAGTCGACCTGCGCTTCGTCGTCCTTCAGACAAGGATGGAGCGTACATTGTATTTGTGGCGTAGCTCGGAGGAGAAGGCTATAGTCGACCTGCGCTTGGTCGTCCTTGCGGACAAGGATGGAGCATACGTTTTATTTGTGGCGTAGCTCAGAGGAGCAGGTTGCAGTCGACCTGCGCTTCGTCGTCCTTGCGGACAAGGACGGAGCGTACATTGTATTTGTGGCGTAGCTCGGAGAAGAGGACAGCGATCGACCTGCACCTCGTCGTCCTTGCGGGTAGGGATGGAGCGTACGTTGTACTGGTGGTGCAGCTCTTAGGGAATGGTTTTTATAAACTTAGGCAAGTACTGGACTGCAGCTAAGCCCCCTAGTGGGAGGATTGCTCACCACTCGGTAGGATTTTAAAAACTTAGGCGAGTACTGGACTGCAGCTAAGCCCCCGAGTGGGAGGATTGCTCACCACTCGGTAGAATTTTAAAAACTTAGGCGAGTACTGGACTGCAGCTAAGCCCCTGAGTGGGAGGATTGCTCACCATGCGGTAGGATTTTAAAAACTTAGGCGGGTACTGGACTGCAGCTAAGCCCCCGAGTGGGAGGATTGCTCACCACTCGGTAGGATTTTAAAAACTTAGGCGAGTACTGGACTACAGCTAAGCCTCTGAGTGGGAGGATTGTCACCACTCGGTAGGATTTTAAAAACTTAGGCGAGTACTGGACTGCAGCTAATCCCCCGAGTGGGAGGATTGCTCACCAGTCGGTAGGATTTTTTAAACTTCGGTGAGTACTGGACTGCAGCTAAGCCCCCGAGTGGGAGGATTGCTCACCACTCGGTAGGATTTTTTAAACTTAGGCGAGTACTGTACTGCAGCTAAGCCCCCGAGTGGGAGGATTGCTCACCACTCGGTAGGATGTTTTAAACTTAGGCGAGTACTGGACTGCAGCTAAGCCCCCGAGTGGGAGCTTGCTCACCACTCGGTAGGATTTTCTTTCGAACTTACGCGAAACAGATTCGCGGCTAAGCCCCCCGAGTGAGAGGCTTGCTCATCACTCGGTAGGATTTTATTTCGAACTTAGGCGAAACGGATTCGCGGCTAAGCCCACCCACTGGGGGATTTCAGAGGTAAATAAAAACAACAACAATCATGTGAGAAGACTGTAAAGCTCTTGTCTTAGATAAACAAATTACAAAGGTACTTCTTGTTACACTTTATTCGAACGAGTACTTAAGTATAAAAGGGGCGGAGCAACTCCGCATTCCAAGCTCGTGGCTCGTCTTTCTCATGCTCGACACTGTAAAGATGGTATGATCCATTGTGGAGAACTCTGGTGATGATGAAGGGGCCTTCCCAAGCAGGGGCGAGCTTGTGTGGCTTCTGTTGATCCACTCGAAGAACCAAGTCTCCATCTTGAAAGGCTCGACTCCTCACGTTCCTGGCGTGGAATCGACGCAACTCTTGCTGATAAATGGTCGACCGGATCAAGGCCATCTCTCTTTCCTCCTCTAAGAGATCGACTGAATCTTGCCGGGCCTGTTCTGCTTCTTCTTCAAAGAAGAGCTCGACTCAGGGTGCGTTGTGGAGCAGGTCACTTGGTTGGACAGCTTCGGCTCCATAGACCAAAAAGAAAGGAGTTCGTCCAGTCGACCGATTAGGATTTGTCCTCAAACCCCAAAGAACTGATGGAAGTTCATCGACCCAAGCGCCTGCTGCGTGTTTGAGATCACGCATCAGTCGGGGTTTCAGTCCTTTGAGAATTAGGCCATTTGCTCCATTCGACCACGGGTGAGCGACCGAAGCATAGTCGACTTGTGTGCCCTGAGAAGCACAGAAAGCTCTAAACTCATCAGAATCGATGTTCGGCCCGTTATCAGTGATGATGTTGTGTGGAACTCCATATCTGAATGTCAATTCCCTGATAAAACTGACGGCAATGCTGGCTTCAAGATTCTTGATAGGTTTAGCTTCAATCCATTTGGTAAACTTGTCGACTACTACGAGCACATGAGTGAAGCTGCTCCTACCAGTTCTCAGTGGTCCAACCATATCTAATCCCCAAACAGCAAAGGGCCAGACGAGGGGAATGGTCTTCAGGGCTGACGCTGGCTTGTGAGACATGTCAGAGTAAAAAGTGGCAGCCTTCACATCTGTCGACTATATCTTTCGCCATTTCATTTGCTCGTGGCCAATAAAATCCGGCTCGGTATGCTTTAGCCACGATGGCCCGAGAGGACGCATGATGACCACAGGTCCCCGAGTGGATGTCGTTGAGCATCATTCGACCTTCTTCTGGCGTTATGCATTTCTGACTGGCTCCAGTCACGCTTTCCCTGAACAGGTTTCCTCTTATCACAGTAAAGGCTTTGGATCGACGGATGATCTGTCGAGCCTCTTCTTCGTCCTCTGGGAGTTCCTTCCTAAGGATGTACGCAATGTATGGCATTGTCCAGTCGGGAGTAATGACCAGGACCTCCATGATTAGATTGACCACGGCTGGGATCTCGACTTCAGTCGGATCTGTGGCGCTCTTAGGCTGCGAGGGATCTTCTGTGAAAGGATCTTCCTAAACTGTCGGTGTGTGAATATGTTCCAAAAACACATTGCTGGGAATGGCTTCTGTCTTGGAACCTATCTTTGCCAAATCATCGGCTGCTTGATTTTTCAGATGGGGTATATGATGGAGCTCTAACCCCTCAAACTTCTTTTCCAAGTTCCTCACCGCGTTGCAGTAACCAGTCATAGCTGGGCTTCTAACGTCCCATTCTTTCATCACTTGGTTGACCACCAAATCTGAGTCACCGTAAACCATGAGGCGACGGACGCCGAGTGAAATGGCCATACATAACCCATATAGGAGTGCTTCATATTCTGCTTCGTTATTGGAGGAATCAAAGTGAATCTGAAGGACATATCTGAGCTTGTCTCCTCGGGGGGATACCAGTACCACCCCAGCACCAGAACCATTCAGCATCTTGGATCCATCAAAGAACATGGTCTAGTGCTCCGAGTGAACTTGAGTCGGCAGTTGCTGTTCGATCCACTCGGTGAGGAAATCTGCCACTGCTTGGGACTTGATAGCTTTTTGCCTCAAACTTGATATCTAAAGGAAGGAGTTCAGTCGCCCATTTTGCCACTCGACCAGTTGCATCTCTCTTGTGCAGAATCTCCGACAATGGAGCGTAGCTGACGACTG